>NW_001849316.1:24477-65757 GCF_000209065.1 Trypanosoma cruzi | reverse complement strand
TTTCTTTTCTACTCTTCCCTCTTTAATTGCTTGTGGCTGCGCTCTTCCTGCGAGGGGTGCCGTGTGTTTCCGCCCAACTGCTCCACTCGCACACCCACCGACACGCTCACGACGACGGCCCTGTGCGCCTCGCCTGCTGCACGCATGAGGAGGGGCGGCGACGAACGGCGCGCTGAGGGAGCCGTGACGTGTGGGCGTGCGACGAGGGCCTGTGGGGCGGAGCACACATTTCTTCCCTCTTGTTTTGTTTTCTTTGCGTCCAGGGCTGGCAGACACCCGCAGCGCCACACACACACAGCCACACCCTGCCGCCGTGTTTTTAAGATTTTTTTGCTTTGCGTGTTTATTTTTTCTTGCGCCGGCAGTTCCTTCGGGGTCTGTCTTGTGAGCATTTATTTTCCCCTCCGATGATTTCTTTTTCTTTTGCTGCGCTCACTCTCCCGATGGAGTGACGCGACTCCCGTCGTGTCTGCGTGCTTCTCTCGGTCCCCACACACGAGTGACTGAGCTCTGCGGGCCGCACTCACGCGCCGATGGGAGGGCTGAGGGGAGCGGCAACACGCAGATGACCCCATGAAATATAAACGATGTGCGGACACATGGAGGGTCAGACGGTTGAAAGACATTTAAATATCTTTTAATTTTTGGACAAAATATGCAGACAATTCCTGGAGCAACATGGTGGTTGGGTGCTTTTTTGTGTTTTTTTCTTTTTCTTTTTTTATTATTTGGGTGTGGCCGTAACAGAGGACGACTTTTTTTCATTTTCTTTTTTTTCAAAGTGTGAGGTGTGGAAGGGTGAAGATGATTTTTTATTTATTTATTTTTATTTAATCTTTTAATGAATTGCCGCTGCTCGGGCTGCAGTGCAGTCATGAGTTTGAGCGGTCTTCTTCTATTTGTTGTTTCCGCCATGCACCTCTGCTGTACATTTTTGTGTGTCTCTCCGCATACTCTGCTTCCTCTTTTTTCTGCTTCCTTTCTTTGTGTTTCTGCAGACACACACAAGATGCACATTGCAGTGGATTTGAATGCTTCTTTTGTGGTGCATGCTGGCAGTTGCGTGTGGCGGCTGTTGTCTTCTTCCGTGGCCATGAGGAGAAGGGAGGAGAGGGAGTGCGCAGCCCGAGTCTCCTTTCCTGTGGGTGTGGTACACCGCGTGTGACTGCGTTGAGTTGGGCTTCGTGTCCCATTGAGGGCGGGATGGTTGTAGGTTTTTGTGCCGCGTCATGGATGGATGAGGGTTTGCTTCCGCTTCTGCCTGGTGTGGTGGTGCTCGCTCCGTGTGCGTGACGGCTGCTGGGAGTCCTGGAGATGTATCTGGTGCTGCGGATGCAGTGGTTGTGCCGGTGGATGTGTCGTGTGCTCCGAGTGACGGCAGCCTGAGCCATCGCGTGTGTGTGTGGGCGTGGACGAAGTGTTCTGCTGCCAGTGCTGAGGCTCAGCATGAGAATTACACTTTCAGTGGCTTTGATGTGCGCATGCATAGCAGGAATGGTGAGCTGGGTGCTGTGTGTCATGTAGCTAATGCGGCGCACACATGTAGCAGCTGTGCTGTCAGCTGTGCAAGGAAAGAGGAAGGGGCCACCGTTGCCTTCACGATGAATGTGACGACACATAAATACGCCGGCCCTTATGAATTTTAGTGTCGCCAATTTCCCCCGATGGAACCATCCATCCGCCTGCACGGAGCGGCGATGCTGACCGGACGGGCATCTGTCAGTTGCCGCCACCCCGTGAAGGGAAGGATGAAACAAAATCCGGCGAGACAACTGCGCCGCAAGTGAATGCTGAGCCGTCACGTCAGAACGAGGATTGGCGACAGTCTGCGGCGGCTGACGGACCCAACACCGTCGATCCGAGTCCCGCATCCAACACGGCGACCAACACGTCCGAGACGAGGCCTGAGTTTGCCAGCAATCCGAGCGAAGTGATGGTCCCGAATGCATCCAAGAAGAGGCCTTCCTTTGCCAACGGCCCGAGAATATTAGTGGCGTCGAATGCATCCGGGATCGTGTCTGTCACTTGTGGCGGCAGGGAACACGTTGCTGCGGATAACACGGACGAGGTGAATGAGCGCAGTGCCACTGGACACAAGACTCTCGTTTTAGAAAATACCGTTGCGGGCAGTGGATTTGTTGCTGAGGGTGATGCGTATGGATTGGCTCAATGCAATGCCTCTGGACACGATAACAGACCCCTATTACAAAAACTCATCGCGCAGTATTCCGGGAGCGGCGGGAGTCCACACGACTGCTTTGCCCTGCGCAACTTCGCGAAATTGACACTGCGAGAGTTAACTGTTGACGGCACTGTGCGTGTGCGTGTGTATTGGGTGTTGCTGCTTCTTCTGGGGTTGTGTGGAGTTGTGGCGGTTTTGTGAGCCGAAGAGTGTGGAATTGCGACTCCTCACGGAGAACATGTGCCGCGTTGCATGCGTGTTTTTTTTTATTATTTATATTTTATTTTGTTGGTTTTGTTGTTTTCCTGGAATGATGAAGATCTTTTTTGTTCCTTTATTTAATGGTCGGTTGCTGCACACTGTCATGAGGGACGTGTTTCCCCTCTTGTTTGCTTTTTGTTGCCCACACGCGGTGCCGGCCTCATTGCTGTGCGTCCCACGGACTGCACGAAAGGAGGAGTGGGGGAGCAGGCCGGATGCCGCAATGAAGTGTGAAGAGTGTTTTGTGGGCTCACGGAAGTGCACAATCTTTTTTAATTTTATTCAGTGCGGGCAATATGTATACACAGAAACACATGCTCTTATTTTGCCGCTTGGCGCATAAATTAAAACACCGGCGGAATGAATTTTCTTTATTTTTTTTTTGAGTCCTGCCGGACGCTCAACTCTGTTTTTCCCTGCTCAGCTTCTGGCTTGCGGGGAGGTGTGCGAGCTCTGCAATTGTACTGATTCCAACTGCCTCATTTTATTGTGCGTTGCTTGGGTGCTGCCATTTGTTGCTGTGGCGTGGCTGTGTGACTTGTCTCTCTCCTTTTGCTTCCGCTCTCCGCTGAATGGGACTTATTTTGTGCTGAAGGCCACACGCAAGTGGTAGGAGTGATGGCGATGATGACTGGCCGTGTGCTGCTGGTGTGTGCCCTCTGCGTGCTGTGATGCGGTGCTGTTTTTGGACACGCGACGGAAGGTTACTGCAGTGAGGGTGGAGGGAGCGGTTTAAGGCACACGAGTAATGGTGGAGATGATGGCGTTTCTATAAAAGCGGACTGCGGGTTGCTATCCACTCGAATGGGATTAATAAATGCGGTTGAAGCTGCGGATGAGGGAGGATTGGGCGGTGATGCAGGTTCATCTCAGGATAAGTCGAAGGAATCATTGCAGGATAAGAAATTGAGCGGTAATACGGAGGGCGATGCAGCGCTTGGCTCAGGGGGAGTTGTTGTCGCAGATCCACCACCACCAGCAGCAGCGGCACCACTGCAGAAGCCCGGAGGAAGAAATACAGGAGAGGAGGGAAAACAAGAAGAGTTGGATAAAAAAGGAAATGAAGCAGAGGATAAGAGTAGAGGCGAACCTGGTCCCCCAAAACCAAAACCTGAACAATCCTCTTCATCAGCATCTGGCGGCCCTGGCACTCAGAGTGATGTGGAACTCGCTTTGGAGGTTACTTCCGAGAGTAATAAATTCTCCGATGACGCGCTGAAACAAGAAAATGCGGGTAAAACGGAAGTAACAAAACTATCGGACGGAGAACCAGAAAAAGGCAAAAGTAATATGGCACTCACGGAGACACATGACAGTCAAGCGGAACAGAAAGAAACACAACTACCAACACTACCAACAACACAAGTGAATGAACATTACAGCTCTGGAGATACCGTGGCTAAGCAACAGCTACAAAAACCCCAAAGTGAAATGGACCCAAAGAACAATTCACAAACAAAGAGCGCTGTTACAATCACAGCCAGTCAGCACAATGAACCATCTGCCGACCATGCAGGATCAAGGCCACCATCACCCGCGGCAAGCGGTGATGCCGCCAATAATGAAACCGACAAGACCACTGAAGACGGCATCCCGAAGAATGATTCAGCAGCTGATGGTGAAGAGAAACGAGAGGAAAAAAGAAATGAAAATATGAATGCCAATCCGAGGGAAACACCGGTTGAAGCCTCAGCCATGAAACCCACAAAGGCGACTACAGATGACAGTGACGGCAGCACCGCGGCCTCCCACACCACCTCCCCTCTTTTGCTTCTTCTTGTTGCGTGTGCGGCTGCGGTGGTGGCCGCGCGAGAGTGAGGGAGAGAGAGCCGTGCACCGCCCGCACACACACTCTTCCTTCTCTCTCTGTGTGTGTGTCCCCTTGCATGGACTCTCGCCCTCACCTCACCCCGCGAGGCACACACAATAATGTGCCCATTGTATATATGCATGCACACCCATGCAGGTCCGTTGGTGCTCTCTTTTGCACGACACGCACCGCTGCCGTCCTGCCTGGCTGCATGGGCGGAGCACCGTAACTGTTTCTGTTTTGTTTTTATTGCATTGAGTGGGCGACCTCTCTCTCTCCCTCTGTGTGTGTGTTTTGCTTTACGGGAGCAATGAGAGTGTGTGTGCGCTGGTCGTCCCACGCTGCGGCTTTTTGTTTTATTGTTTTACTTGTTTTGTGGTTGAGTGCACCCATTCCGCGGGATGCGTGTGTGTGTGTGTGATGATATGAGTAATTTGCGTGTGTGCTATCTGCCTCTCTCTGCCGTTGCTTTCTTTGGATTTCCTTGTGCCGCACAGCTGCTCTGCAAGTATAGGCGCTGCCAAACACACAAGCACATGCGCACACGCACACCATTTGGCACACTCTGTGTAGCGGCGTGAACGCTGAGGACGCACGCACTCTGCGGATGGTCACGGCGGACACTATGGGCCTCGGTGTGTTGGCGCCCGTGGATGCCTTTGACGACGCTCCAATCCGCCGCGTTGGAACGGCTGTGTGGTGGTGGGGCGGCGGGGACAGCAACGGCGCACACGCTGACTTCCACGCCGTGGACTCACAGTAACCTTTTGGACAGTGGCGGTGCGGATGGAACTGTCACAATGATCGCACCGCCGGCATTCTTGTTGTCGAGTTCCCCGAAATGAGAGCAGTGAAAGAAGGTTCGTCCGCATGACTCTTTGCATCTCCGCTTCAGGTCTGTGCATCACAATTGGGGTTGCCGTGCGGTTATGCCATCTGACATGATCTGCTGGGAGAACGCGCCGTGCGATGCTCCAGCACCTTGGACTGGTGCTGTGCCGTTGGCGGCTGTTGAGTGGCCGGTCACACAAATATTGCAGCACCACAAGGAGGAAGGACCAAACACTCCGCGTGGAGGGAGCGTTGTGGCCGATGAGGACTCTGTGCGACGGTGATGGACGTTCCCTCGACGACGGATTGACGGTCAGTCTCTTTGATGGAGTCGGTGCGCACACAACATGCGGTGTGTATGGCCGCTTCTGTGGTCTCCTGTTACTCCGCAGCGTGCGCCACATTCTGACGCATCACTGAAACAAAGTCATCTTGTTTTTTTTTCCTCTTTTTTCTTTGCTTCTCTTTTCCCACAGCCAGGTTGCACTGCTACTGCTGCTGCTACTCACGCGAAACCAAGAAATGCATTTTCCTCAAGCCATGCGCCAGCCACGCCACGCCACGCCGCTTCTCCCACTCGTGGTGTTGCTGCTGATATACTGTGCCAGTGGATGTGTTGCTGCCGCTCCCGCCACACAATACCGCTGTGGGTTTGACGAGATGATGATGAGGAGCGGCCCGCTGTCGACTGCGGTGGTGCGTGAGGTGCCGCGCAAGGGACAGGGCGCGATGCAGGCGTACACCGTCGCCACACAGGATGACGACAGTGGCTGGGAGCCGATCCGCATCGCGGTGTTCACGGAGGATTTGGAGGGAGGCACGGATAGAAGGAAGAGGAAGAAGTACTGCGAAGAGGGAGAGGATGAGTGCTACAACGCCTTGGGGCACAAGGTGTCATGCACACCAGAGCATGTCTTGACGGAGGAAAAGAAACAATTGTACACTGGAAAGATTCTACCTGGTGCTGTCAAACTGCACGCCGAGCGGCTACTTGTGAAGCCCGCTTCTGGCAATCTAAATGTGCCGACTATGGGAAGTCCGTGCAACCAATTTACGATTTCCACTGAACACAGGAGAAACGGTGTGCTGAACGTCGACTTTATCATCTACGCTGCTGCTATGCCATCAGGTACTAAAAGCATGGCTGTTTGGGCGGTCACTTGTAGCACATGGGGTGATTTTCGTCCCTCTATTGGCGCCATGAACTTTGATCCGAAGTACATGACCGACACGGCGTGGAGCGTTCGCGTTGCCGCGCACGAACTTGCACATGCTCTTGGGTTCAGTAAAGAGAGAATGGAAGAAAAGAGCATGTTGAAATCAGCTAACATTGTGCGTGGGACACACCGCAGGATGGTGGCAGGGAAGCACGTTCAGGAGAAGGCGAAAGCGCACTTTGGTTGTGACTCTCTCGAGGGAATGGAGCTGGAGGACGAAGATGGTGTATCGTCAAGAAAGATCCCTCACTGGAAGGAACGCCACGCGCGGGACGAGCTGATGGCTCCCACAGTTGGTGCCGGCTACTACACGGCTCTGACGATGGCGGTTTTCGCGGATATGGAGTACTACAGCGTGAATTGGAGCATGGCGGAGCCGATGAGCTGGGGCAACAGCACTGGCTGCGACTTCCTGGAGAAGAAGTGCAATGAAACCACGAATCTTGCCGGCAATTATCCTCGCATGTTCTGCGATGACTCCGACAAGGAGACGCTTCGCTGCACTTCCGACCGCCGTCACGTCGGGAAGTGCACCGCAACCATCGTTGAGGACAAGGGGAGTCTGGTGGATAGGGACGTTTGCCCTGTTGTTTCTTTGGAATTTCACGAAATATCCTCCGGGACAACTTACAATGCGTGCTCGGACGGAACTGTGACTTCTCTCCCTGGGTCGCTGACTGGCGACGGCTCGTGGTGCCTGGATGCGGAATTACTGGAGAAGAAGGACGATAATGGCCATAAAAGCGTCAAGGGAGTGTGCGCGCAGGTGCTGTGTGAGGAGGGAACAGTGAAGGTGAAGTACAGTGAAAGCAAGGATTTTCAGCCTTGCCCTGAAGACACTGACATCCCAGTGACGCTGAATGGTTTTGAGCAAGATGGGAAGATCAAGTGCCCCATTTACGGCGAGGTGTGCACCATTGCCGCGAACGGCAGCAGTATTGTCATTCCGAGAGCGTTGGAGGATGATACGCGAGAGGAGCGAGGAGAGGAAGGAGAAGCGGCTGTGGCTGCTCCGGCGTTGTCTCCTGGAGCGGAAGCTCTTACAAAGGCGTCCCCTGCCGATTTGCCTGCTGAGGAGTACTCGTCTGAAGACGGACCCAGTGAAGAAGCGTCCACTGCAGAGGCGTCTCCTCCAGGTAAAAATTCTGAAGCTCCAGTAGTGCAAGCGGCATTGAAGCAGCCTCAACAAGAAAGTGAAGCAGAACAAATGACAGCGGTGGGGGAACCTGCCACTACACAGCAAGTGCCACCGGATTCATCGCAGGAAAATGCGGAGAGGGCGGCGACTTTGAACTCTCATGCCGTTGGAGGAGCAACAGGTGATGCCGGCACTGTGCGTGAGAGGAGGGTGCTGCCGCTGCTTCTTCTGCTGTTGGGACTGTGGGGGTTTGCGTCTCAGTGAGGGGTGAGCGACTGCAGCGTGGAACAATTGCGACCTCCCCTGCACAGAATTGCGTCCAAGAACTAATTCTTTTGAAAAACTTTTTTTTTTGCTTTTTTACTTTATTTACATTTTATAATTGTTTCTTTTCCTGTGCGTAATATAAGTCTTTTTTGTGCGTTTTTTCATTTTTCAATGTTTTTGTTTTTTTTTTCAAAAAATATTTCTGTTTGCTGTTTTAATTTTTTATTTCTCACTCTCTTCATCCCTTTGCTTTTCTTTCTTTTGCTTTTGGGGGCAATCAATATGGACGTTTTTTCTTTTCTACTCTTCCCTCTTTAATTGCTTGTTGCTGCGCTCTTCCTGCGAGGGGTGCCGTGTGTTTCCGCCCAACTGCTCCACTCGCACACCCACCGACACGCTCACGACGACGGCCCTGTGCGCCTCGCCTGCTGCACGCATGAGGAGGGGCGGCGACGAACGGCGCGCTGAGGGAGCCGTGACGTGTGGGCGTGCGACGAGGGCCTGTGGGGCGGAGCACACATTTCTTCCCTCTTGTTTTGTTTTCTTTGCGTCCAGGGCTGGCAGACACCCGCAGCGCCACACACACACAGCCACACCCTGCCGCCGTGTTTTTAAGATTTTTTTGCTTTGCGTGTTTATTTTTTCTTGCGCCGGCAGTTCCTTCGGGGTCTGTCTTGTGAGCATTTATTTTCCCCTCCGATGATTTCTTTTTCTTTTGCTGCGCTCACTCTCCCGATGGAGTGACGCGACTCCCGTCGTGTCTGCGTGCTTCTCTCGGTCCCCACACACGAGTGACTGAGCTCTGCGGGCCGCACTCACGCGCCGATGGGAGGGCTGAGGGGAGCGGCAACACGCAGATGACCCCATGAAATATAAACGATGTGCGGACACATGGAGGGTCAGACGGTTGAAAGACATTTAAATATCTTTTAATTTTTGGACAAAATATGCAGACAATTCCTGGAGCAACATGGTGGTTGGGTGCTTTTTTGTGTTTTTTTCTTTTTCTTTTTTTATTATTTGGGTGTGGCCGTAACAGAGGACGACTTTTTTTCATTTTCTTTTTTTTCAAAGTGTGAGGTGTGGAAGGGTGAAGATGATTTTTTATTTATTTATTTTTATTTAATCTTTTAATGAATTGCCGCTGCTCGGGCTGCAGTGCAGTCATGAGTTTGAGCGGTCTTCTTCTATTTGTTGTTTCCGCCATGCACCTCTGCTGTACATTTTTGTGTGTCTCTCCGCATACTCTGCTTCCTCTTTTTTCTGCTTCCTTTCTTTGTGTTTCTGCAGACACACACAAGATGCACATTGCAGTGGATTTGAATGCTTCTTTTGTGGTGCATGCTGGCAGTTGCGTGTGGCGGCTGTTGTCTTCTTCCGTGGCCATGAGGAGAAGGGAGGAGAGGGAGTGCGCAGCCCGAGTCTCCTTTCCTGTGGGTGTGGTACACCGCGTGTGACTGCGTTGAGTTGGGCTTCGTGTCCCATTGAGGGCGGGATGGTTGTAGGTTTTTGTGCCGCGTCATGGATGGATGAGGGTTTGCTTCCGCTTCTGCCTGGTGTGGTGGTGCTCGCTCCGTGTGCGTGACGGCTGCTGGGAGTCCTGGAGATGTATCTGGTGCTGCGGATGCAGTGGTTGTGCCGGTGGATGTGTCGTGTGCTCCGAGTGACGGCAGCCTGAGCCATCGCGTGTGTGTGTGGGCGTGGACGAAGTGTTCTGCTGCCAGTGCTGAGGCTCAGCATGAGAATTACACTTTCAGTGGCTTTGATGTGCGCATGCATAGCAGGAATGGTGAGCTGGGTGCTGTGTGTCATGTAGCTAATGCGGCGCACACATGTAGCAGCTGTGCTGTCAGCTGTGCAAGGAAAGAGGAAGGGGCCACCGTTGCCTTCACGATGAATGTGACGACACATAAATACGCCGGCCCTTATGAATTTTAGTGTCGCCAATTTCCCCCGATGGAACCATCCATCCGCCTGCACGGAGCGGCGATGCTGACCGGACGGGCATCTGTCAGTTGCCGCCACCCCGTGAAGGGAAGGATGAAACAAAATCCGGCGAGACAACTGCGCCGCAAGTGAATGCTGAGCCGTCACGTCAGAACGAGGATTGGCGACAGTCTGCGGCGGCTGACGGACCCAACACCGTCGATCCGAGTCCCGCATCCAACACGGCGACCAACACGTCCGAGACGAGGCCTGAGTTTGCCAGCAATCCGAGCGAAGTGATGGTCCCGAATGCATCCAAGAAGAGGCCTTCCTTTGCCAACGGCCCGAGAATATTAGTGGCGTCGAATGCATCCGGGATCGTGTCTGTCACTTGTGGCGGCAGGGAACACGTTGCTGCGGATAACACGGACGAGGTGAATGAGCGCAGTGCCACTGGACACAAGACTCTCGTTTTAGAAAATACCGTTGCGGGCAGTGGATTTGTTGCTGAGGGTGATGCGTATGGATTGGCTCAATGCAATGCCTCTGGACACGATAACAGACCCCTATTACAAAAACTCATCGCGCAGTATTCCGGGAGCGGCGGGAGTCCACACGACTGCTTTGCCCTGCGCAACTTCGCGAAATTGACACTGCGAGAGTTAACTGTTGACGGCACTGTGCGTGTGCGTGTGTATTGGGTGTTGCTGCTTCTTCTGGGGTTGTGTGGAGTTGTGGCGGTTTTGTGAGCCGAAGAGTGTGGAATTGCGACTCCTCACGGAGAACATGTGCCGCGTTGCATGCGTGTTTTTTTTTATTATTTATATTTTATTTTGTTGGTTTTGTTGTTTTCCTGGAATGATGAAGATCTTTTTTGTTCCTTTATTTAATGGTCGGTTGCTGCACACTGTCATGAGGGACGTGTTTCCCCTCTTGTTTGCTTTTTGTTGCCCACACGCGGTGCCGGCCTCATTGCTGTGCGTCCCACGGACTGCACGAAAGGAGGAGTGGGGGAGCAGGCCGGATGCCGCAATGAAGTGTGAAGAGTGTTTTGTGGGCTCACGGAAGTGCACAATCTTTTTTAATTTTATTCAGTGCGGGCAATATGTATACACAGAAACACATGCTCTTATTTTGCCGCTTGGCGCATAAATTAAAACACCGGCGGAATGAATTTTCTTTATTTTTTTTTTGAGTCCTGCCGGACGCTCAACTCTGTTTTTCCCTGCTCAGCTTCTGGCTTGCGGGGAGGTGTGCGAGCTCTGCAATTGTACTGATTCCAACTGCCTCATTTTATTGTGCGTTGCTTGGGTGCTGCCATTTGTTGCTGTGGCGTGGCTGTGTGACTTGTCTCTCTCCTTTTGCTTCCGCTCTCCGCTGAATGGGACTTATTTTGTGCTGAAGGCCACACGCAAGTGGTAGGAGTGATGGCGATGATGACTGGCCGTGTGCTGCTGGTGTGTGCCCTCTGCGTGCTGTGATGCGGTGCTGTTTTTGGACACGCGACGGAAGGTTACTGCAGTGAGGGTGGAGGGAGCGGTTTAAGGCACACGAGTAATGGTGGAGATGATGGCGTTTCTATAAAAGCGGACTGCGGGTTGCTATCCACTCGAATGGGATTAATAAATGCGGTTGAAGCTGCGGATGAGGGAGGATTGGGCGGTGATGCAGGTTCATCTCAGGATAAGTCGAAGGAATCATTGCAGGATAAGAAATTGAGCGGTAATACGGAGGGCGATGCAGCGCTTGGCTCAGGGGGAGTTGTTGTCGCAGATCCACCACCACCAGCAGCAGCGGCACCACTGCAGAAGCCCGGAGGAAGAAATACAGGAGAGGAGGGAAAACAAGAAGAGTTGGATAAAAAAGGAAATGAAGCAGAGGATAAGAGTAGAGGCGAACCTGGTCCCCCAAAACCAAAACCTGAACAATCCTCTTCATCAGCATCTGGCGGCCCTGGCACTCAGAGTGATGTGGAACTCGCTTTGGAGGTTACTTCCGAGAGTAATAAATTCTCCGATGACGCGCTGAAACAAGAAAATGCGGGTAAAACGGAAGTAACAAAACTATCGGACGGAGAACCAGAAAAAGGCAAAAGTAATATGGCACTCACGGAGACACATGACAGTCAAGCGGAACAGAAAGAAACACAACTACCAACACTACCAACAACACAAGTGAATGAACATTACAGCTCTGGAGATACCGTGGCTAAGCAACAGCTACAAAAACCCCAAAGTGAAATGGACCCAAAGAACAATTCACAAACAAAGAGCGCTGTTACAATCACAGCCAGTCAGCACAATGAACCATCTGCCGACCATGCAGGATCAAGGCCACCATCACCCGCGGCAAGCGGTGATGCCGCCAATAATGAAACCGACAAGACCACTGAAGACGGCATCCCGAAGAATGATTCAGCAGCTGATGGTGAAGAGAAACGAGAGGAAAAAAGAAATGAAAATATGAATGCCAATCCGAGGGAAACACCGGTTGAAGCCTCAGCCATGAAACCCACAAAGGCGACTACAGATGACAGTGACGGCAGCACCGCGGCCTCCCACACCACCTCCCCTCTTTTGCTTCTTCTTGTTGCGTGTGCGGCTGCGGTGGTGGCCGCGCGAGAGTGAGGGAGAGAGAGCCGTGCACCGCCCGCACACACACTCTTCCTTCTCTCTCTGTGTGTGTGTCCCCTTGCATGGACTCTCGCCCTCACCTCACCCCGCGAGGCACACACAATAATGTGCCCATTGTATATATGCATGCACACCCATGCAGGTCCGTTGGTGCTCTCTTTTGCACGACACGCACCGCTGCCGTCCTGCCTGGCTGCATGGGCGGAGCACCGTAACTGTTTCTGTTTTGTTTTTATTGCATTGAGTGGGCGACCTCTCTCTCTCCCTCTGTGTGTGTGTTTTGCTTTACGGGAGCAATGAGAGTGTGTGTGCGCTGGTCGTCCCACGCTGCGGCTTTTTGTTTTATTGTTTTACTTGTTTTGTGGTTGAGTGCACCCATTTCATTGCCCTTTTTGATTTGTGGCTTGCTTTGACGGTGGACGCCTAAATTGTTTGCTTTTTGTGTATTATTATACTGTTCCTTTATTGTTGAGAGAGTGTCAGCCTCTTGTATTCTTGTAGCGCCACTGAGTTTTTTTTCTTTGACATGCGCCATGCGTCATTTGATTCACGTTATTCTGCGGCCTGCATTGCTTTTGGTTCTGCTTGTGATGATGTTTGTGCTGTGATTTGTCGGCGGGTGTCTTGCTGTCAGCCTGACTTATCCTTCGTTTCTTGACGGTTTGTTGCGTACTGACGGTGCGTGGGCGTCTCTGGTGATAGTGAGGGCCGCATGTCTCAGAGCGCAGGATGCGTCGCGGGTGTGCGGCGTCGTTTGGAAGTACCGATGGGTGACCATCCGCATCCAGGCGTCATCAACGGACTGTGAGGGCAGCATAAGGCACTGCGGCTTCTTTTGGCTTTGCACAAAGAGTTTATTGGACGGTACGTTTGTTTTCAATCTTTTGCAGCTTTGGTGGGGAAGGTGGTAGGCTGAGGGCATCAGGACTGAATTCATTTGTGTGGCTGCGTTCCGTTGAGTTGCGGCCAGTCGTGGCACTCTTTTGGGGTTTGGCCGCCAGTCTCTTTTGTTTACTTCCCACCGCAGCACGTGGAGGCCAATGGTACGAGGAAGACTTGTTTAGACGGGTGTGAGCTGCTGCCGTGCGTGGTGCATGGACTATGTGATTGTGTGGGGAGGTGCGTTGGAGTGACGAATACTTCTGTTTGGCGTGTCGCGGTGTGTTGGAATGATGTTTGGAAGACATGTGAAGGGTGTTGTTTGTGATTTGTGTGTCTTCTCTGGTGGAGCCGACATGTGTGCGGGATTGTGGCATTGCTGGCTGACAGTTCCACGTCACTTTTCAGCATTCCTGGATGTGCTGAGGAATGACGGCTGGCGACCAGCGTGTTGGTGCTGCTGGTGGGAATAAGTGCATCGGGAATAGGGCACTTTCTCTTTTCCGTGCTGGAGCCGATGGACTGGCACGAGGGCACCGGCTGCGGGCTGCCTGCCAGCACGTGTGAGCGGCGGATGCATGCACACACCGACGCTCATCGCAAGAGCTTGTGCGATCACGGTGGCTTTTGTGGCGTGCTTTTGTGGACGTCAGCCCGTCGAAGAATGTGTGAAGCAAACGGCTGACTGCACACGAGGAAAATAAGTGCGTGCACTGTGCCGTGTTTCGGCGTCGATGGCAGAGCGGCATGAAGCCCGTGCTGGCAACTGAGATCTTTGCATCGCGAGAGATGTCGGTGCTGATTTTGGATTGTCGAGGGTGAAGTGATTTTGCTGCTGCCCGTGTGTGTGGCCACTCCGGCAGAGGGCGGACACAGAAGGGAGGGATGCAGACGCTGCGTGTGTGTGCAGGTGCCATGCAACAGCGTCACAACAAACATGCTGCGACTCGGTGACCCTCACATCGCTGTGGTCCTCACGAACAGCCGAGGCACGGCCCACACCGATGCACTTAGTGGACGGAGTGAGGCATCTTTTGATGTGCTGCAGGGAGCAGGATGTGTTGACGCAGCCACGACGTGCATGGAGTGTCACGATGGCACAGTCAGCTGTGGCTGGTGGAATAATTGCTTCTCGGAGGCAACAGAGAGAGAGAGAGCTGCTCCTGCTGCTGGCGTCGTTGCTGCCTCTTGTGGATTTTCATGCCGATTATTGTCTGTCCGCTGATCATGGGTGGCATGCCTCCACTAGTGACGTCGTCTGCAGGCATTCCACAGCAGCAGTGAAACACACATCACGTCGCATGCTTTGGCTGTGGATATGGTGTCGTGAGTGCAGCCGGCATTATTTTGCCCGACTCCTTTTCACTGCCTTGCGACGAATAGATGCGTCGCCGCCCGAGTCATTCACTGCAGCTCCGTGTGTTGTACTGCCGGCACAATACTCTCCTGATGTCTGACGCCTGGCTGACAGTCCAACACCACTGCGCTGGGACATGCAAGGATGTGGACTGCCGCTCACGGTGTTGGTCACCGCTGTTTGGATGCGGCGGCCACACGAGCGGATGTATTGTGGCACAATCAAATGCGTGAAATACGCGGAATCACAGCGGCTGCAGTAATACCGACGGTGTGGCACCACGGAGTATGTGAGGGGGTGATGCATGATGAATCACGGTGGGCGGCATGCGAGGGAAGTGCACCGCGACGGAGCGTCATCCCGCCCTCAGCCTGCAGGGGAATGCACGCCCACAAAATATATGGCCGAGGCACCACCAAACACACATGCCCTTCCATGCAGCAATAAATAGGAGCGAAGGTGCGTTCTGGTGTGTGGGAGTCCACTCACATATTCTCATTTCCACCGCAATAAACGGTGAGGAATCAGGTGCCACAGCAACGAAGGGAAACACAAACATCTATTGCAGCACTTTACCAGCGAAAGGCAGGAACAACACACACCGAATTATTGGCTGCACCAACACAAGAAACATTCACAAGAGGAAAACAAATAATTGTGCACCTTGCGGAAATTCTTGAAACACACGATCCAGGCATGAAGGTTTGCCGTCTGCAAAAACCCAGACGAACAAAACATATGCACACATCCGCCAACATCCAAACAGAAAAACAAATAAATGAATGCTTGCATTATTGCATTCCTTGCGCTTGTTTTTACCTGTGCGGCTGCTGCGGTGGTGGCTGCACCTCCCGTGGACCAACAATCCGCGTGGTGTGCAGGGATCTTTTTTTTGTATTGTTACTTTGCCTTTTTGTTGCTGTGTGCGCTGCACCTTCTTGTGTGTGTGCGCACCCTCCGTGAGGGGTGCCGACACGACGGACCGCTCTCGCCGTATGTGCATGCGGTGGAGCCTTGTGTGCCGCTCCTGTTTGCTTCTCCCTCTTCCATCTGTGTGTTGTTGTTGTGGCAGGGCTGTGTGTGTGTGTGCCTGCTGCCGTGGATTGGAGTGTGTGTCGTGCGTGGTGTGCGGCGTACGGTGCATGCCTGGCTGCTGCCCTCTCCTCATGTGTGTGCCCTCTGTGTGTGTCTGCCGCACCTCTCGTCTCCCCTGCTGCTCTCCATTTCCCTCACCGTGCAGATCAGCTCCACACCACTGAACGACCACACTCACGATGATGACGTGCCGTCTGCTGTGCGCCCTGTTGGTGCTTGCCCTGTGCTGCTGCTGCCCGTCCGTGTGCGTTTCAGATTCTACGGAGGAAACTATTGTTGTTGTTCTTGAGGATGAAGAGCAGGGCGGCGGTATGTCGCCTCCTCTACCACAGCCACCAACTGCTAAGCCGGATGAAGCTATTGTAGGCGCTCCCAGTCGACCCCCCCGTGCAACAGGAACACCACCTGTTCCCGGTCAGTCAGATCCTTCAAAAATGGGGTCCGTTGCAAAGCCGGGAGATGATGTCGGAGAGGGATCAGGATCTACCAGTACGGAAGATCTGGGACCAAATGGAGTGCCCAATACGTTACAGGCAGATGTTAATAAGGATACGACAGGGCCACCCAGTCACAAGAGACTATCCGAGGAACGGGCAAATAGTGAGTCTGAAGATTCTACCGAGGAGACCACTACGACCACCACCACTACAACACAGGCACCAAGCACTACGACTACAGAGGCGCCAACTGCGATGACCACCCGCGCACCGTCACGTCTTCGCGAAATGGACGGCAGCCTCAGCAGCTCTGCGTGGGTGTGTGCCCCGCTGGTGCTCGCCGCATCCGCGCTGGCGTACACCGCTGTGAACTGAAGAGGTGTGTGCGGGCTGTGCGTGCCAGCACTCAACCGCGGGGATTTGTGCGTGTGTGTTGTGGTTCACTGTATAAAATAAGAGGAAATAATGATTGTGTTTTGCTTCACTTGCTTCTGCCGTGCTGTGTGCTCCACGTTATGCCCCGCATCCGCCACGTTGAACGCATCGCGGACACACTCATATGCATGCGCACTGGGGCCCTGGGTTTGTTTTCTTTTCTCTTTTTTAATTATTGTTTTTTAATTATTGCTTTTTATTGCTTTTTAAGCTTCTGGTTTGCGGTGCGGTGTGCGAGCTCTGCAATCGTACTGATTCCATCTGTCTCGTGGTGTGTACGCTGCTGCCGGGGTGCTGCCATTTGTTGCTGTGCATGGTGTAGCGGCCGTGTCTCTCTTTGTTTTTCTCGTGCTATCGCAGGTTGGCTCCGCAGCGTTAGGCGACTCCACTGTTTGTGATGATGACTGGCCGTGTGCTCTGCGTCCTGTTGGCTCCTGCAGTGATGCGCAGCTGCTCGTGCGTGTGAGTGACGGCTGCTGCGACGGGGTGCGTGTGCGGCCGCGGGTGATGGCGCAGTGACTGCTGGGCACGCGCGGGGTGTGATGGCTGCGGAAGGTGGACCCGTGGCCGGTGGCTCTGGACGAAAGAGAATGTGAACTCTGAGGGCAATAGCAATCAGGAATACGAGGAGGGTGGAGGAAACACCGCGGGTGAGGACCCCAATCCCACCTCGGGAGGACCACTCACTGCACCGACGAGACAGGACCAATCCAGCAGCGACCCACTGCGAAGTGGCACTAGCAATCCGTCCGGCACTGGCAGCGTGTCTGCTGCTCGGATGCATGCAAGTGGACCGGAGTCTTTGGGCGGAGGGCACGCTGCAGGCACAACATCCCCACGCTCCGACGCATCTCAGCAGGCAGCGGGTGGAGTGCATGCTGGTGGCGGGAGGACCTCCCAGGGCAGTCGGGCTTCGGAACAAACCGTCACGGGACAGTCACAGGTGCCGGGGACGGCGAAGGAAGCACCGCAGGGCGATGAAGGAGGAGAACCCGGAGCGCAACACGAGGCCGACCAAACCACAAAAATGACTGTGGTGACCTCTTGCGCAAAAACAGCGGTGGAAGAGGAGAGCCGCCAGCGGGATCGCAAGATGCACCACGTCTCTATAGTGGCGGGAATGCTCATTGTTATTATTTTTCCCTGCTCTTACCGACATGTCTAGCCACACGATGTCACCAGGGTGCCGAGGAGGTGGTCGAGCAGCGACATGAGTTTCCTGCTATGAGGCAGCTGCCATTGGGAGAAGCTTTCGGTGCGAAGGCCCTTCTTGATGCCCAGCCGTTGGCGCACAGCCAGAGCGTCTGCACATTCCGGAAGCAGATGGTGCAGTGTTTTCTGCGGGCTAATTGTTGCGCTTGTGGAGGCTGGCTGATCCTGCGGTAGTAGTGATTGCCTCCTGGCACTGCTGCTGCGGTGCCGATCAGCGTCTGGGTTTTGTGCGCAGCGATTTCTGTGCTGTGCGGTGCCTTTTTTTGTGTGGGGAGGACTGTGTCGCAGCAATCGCGGTGGAGGTCGGGAAGCGGTGGAGGGCGTTCCGGACGAAGGCACCGACAGTGACCGATGTGGTTCGTGTGTCCCACCAGTGTGGCGTCACAGTGCGGGCATTTCTTCTTCCGACGCTGTGTGGAGGGCCGTCTCTCCACAGGCGGTGCGTCGGCCTCCCTTGTTGTCGGGGGAACGGCTTCCGTCCCGGTGCGGTGGGATCTTTGTTGGAGCGCATGAGAGCGGAGTGTTCCGGTGAGATGTTGCAGAAACGGCGTTGGTTCGTGCAGTCTCTCACAGTCCAGTACAGGCGACCCCATAGCTCGGATTCCTCGCACCCTTCCCGTGCAGTGTGTATCCGTTCCTGTTGGTCGAGGGCTTCTGAGTGATCATGTGCTTGCCGCCTGGATCTGATGGCCTGGCGCCGCCAAGCAGGTAGTGGTGGGTGTCCTGATGCATGGTACTACGCCACTTGTTGGTGAGCTGGGTGTTAATGCATGTCAGCAGGTCCGTGCGCTGTATGGGTGCTATTCCACGTTCCGTGTATTGCCCGGTTGCCGTGGTCTGCGTGGCATGATCTGCAAGCTCGTTAACATGTACTCCGCGATGTTCGTAGCAAAACTGCAGCTGCACTGACCAGCCAGCACGCATCAGCGACAAGAGACGCTGCCAGAGCCGATCCTCCGTCCAGTCGGTATGACTGCGCGGGCCCTTGGTGACGGCGGCTAGAAGGGAATGACTGTCCGTAACCACAAGCAGGGTTTTGTGTCTGTGCTGGACACGAGGGACATTCAGCCTTTCCATGGCCGGGAGCAGTGCACGGGATTCCGTCGTGCGGCTGCATGGGCGTGTGCCGCCGTTGGTACTGACCTTCTCTATTATTTCCGAGGAATGCGGGGATGAGAGCAGTATGCCAATCCCGGCTGACGTGGGAATGTCAACACCGCCATCCGTTGCGAGTATCCACGGTCCCCGGCGATGATGTTGCGCCTTGTCGCGGTGTTGGGTCTTTGGTTGCGTATAGGAACTCCGCAGCAGGGCGTTGCTGCGAGCACAACGGAGACCAAGGTGACTTCACCCCTCGAGAAGGTTCCACGCCATGCCCGGTGTGGGGAGGTGAGGCGGTCTGCCTGCAGACTGTCGGTCAGAACTGCACGACCGTTTCGCAGCGGTCACTCCGTTGATATCGCCCGTGGCGGTGACGTTCACAAGAACCCTGGCACCGAGGAGGATGGCTTCATCACTATTTGGCGGCTTAACATTGCAGGCCTCTCGTCCGTGAAAAAGATTGCATTTTCGGCGCGATGGGAGCAGCGTCCACCTGACATCGTTCTTCTGCAGGAAATAAGTAACCGTGGTGACGTGGCGACGAAATTATGTGGCCATAATGACTGCCTTCAGGCCGCACTGGGCGCGGTGGTGGCGTTGCCATTCTGGTGCGCCACTCTCCACCGTGCGAGCGCCTGTCGCTCCCTGGCACTGACCTCCTGGAGACTATTGCTGTCCGTGTATTTCCGCCGGGCTGTCGCAGCATTTGCGTGGCGAGTCTCTACAACCCTCCCACAGCAATTGGTCAATAATCCGCATTTATCAATATCGTTTGTCGCTTGGGCCCGAAGAGATTATCGCGGGTGACCCGAATTTGCATCGTGAACTCTCGGACAGTCATATACACCATCAAGGACTGGAGGCGATAATTTCGCCGCTGTTCTAATCGATACGGATTTTGGCTGGCAAATTACCCGGCGCAGGTAACACGGATCACACATCGTAATGCCTCGTCCCCTGACGTGACTGCGTATTGCGCCCTACGCATCTCCCACTGGACATTCGCCCCTTACATGAACTCGGACCATTGCTGAATATCTTACTTGGTAGAGATGGACGATGGCACTCCACGACTAGCAAACACGCTGCCTTGACGGAAGAAGGCCACCCTTGCTCTGCGTAAAGCGGGTTGGCCTGCTTTTACATCGTTGTGTGAAACCCTCCTTGCCACCGCGTCCACATGGTTGGATCCTCGCGGAGGCATCTTACGAGCAGCTGAGCGCCACATCCCGCGCGGCAGCCGTGACAGCTCCAAAAAGATATGGACACACGAAATGGAACAGGCCGAGTCCGCCGCCGAAGCAGCACACGAAGCACACACATTGCCTCACCCGGAGACAGCCTACTTTGAGTCGAATGTACCCGAAAAAAGGGAGGAGCGAAATCAAGCCTTACGCCGTTGCTCCGCTGTGCTTCTGGAAGCCCGCGCGAAAAGACTTGGAGCCTCACCCAGCCCGAGCTGGCGATATCTTCACGGCGTGGCGCCGCCGCACCCTCATTTTTTGGAATCGGTTGTGCTCCGCACTGAACTTGGCCGCGTATGCGCCCTGCCTCGGCAACAGGCAAATCTGCTTGTCCGTCATTTTGTGCGGTTTCACGTGCCATACCGCCTTGTACTGCTGCTGCTGCTCGCTGCACTCCTTTGGTTCCTGGTGGCTGGGAAATGGATCGGCCTTTCCCACCGTATGTACTTGACGTGACCATCCGTGACTCTTTGCTTGGCTCAGCCCCTGGTCCCGACGACATGTTGAATGAATTCCTGCACCGTCTCGTGCCCGTTGCGCGTGGCACACTTAGAACGATGATCCACAACTTCTTCGCAAACGGCAGCCTGCCTGGCTCCTGGAAAATGGGAGATGCTATTCCCATTCCCAAGCCCGGGAAGGATCCATGCCGCCCAGAGAGTTACAGACCCACCACGCTGCTCTCTGTTTTACTAAAGTTAGCCGAAGGAATGATTCACCGCCGTCTGTCAGCGTTATTGCCGCACCACCCACGTCAACTTCGGATTTGCACCTCCGCGTTCTACGTCGGACGTGGTGGCACTTGTTGTCGACAAATTACCCGTGGATTGAATGAGTTTGGCATTGTGGAGCATGAGCGCCCTGGAGACGACGCCCCCACACGACGCCCTCGTCGCCATCGCTCGCTTGTGGTCTCGATTGATTTTCCGACTGCGTTCGACACCACTGACCATGGGAATTTATTCCGCATGCTTGACAGACTTCCGCGCCTTGGCCACGAACCAAACGCTGGCTGCACAACTACCTGCGGGGCCGCCATGTTAGGGTATGCACTCGCGAACAGCACTCCCGGAAACAACTCGCCTCAGCTGGAGCACCGCAAGGCGGCGTCCCGGGACCCCAACTCTCCCTCTACTGTGTGGATGGTCTGCTGCGCCGCCTGGGCAGCATCTATTCTGCCTCCGCTTTCATGTACGCTGACGAACACACACACTTGTTGCCTCATGTGCAGACATCCATGCCTGTGCTGCGGCAATGCGACCGCTCTTGTCTCTTGTGGCCACATGGGCTGCCGAGCACAGCCTAAAAATCAACGTCGCTAAGAGCGAAGCTGCTCTATTCCACATCTCTTCACACACACACGGTCCGACGAGGACATGTTCGATCTCCATCTTGTTAGCGGGAACATATGTATTCAGTCACGCCCAGTGCGCTTACTGGGCAACACGTTCGATCGACTTCCTAATTCTGTTACGCATGCTTCCACCGCTGCAAAGAGGACCATGCCACGCCGCCATCAGCCGCGTCTGGTCGCAGAGGCGGACGCGTCCCATCACACCATGCGATCCTTTTTGATTGGATGCGTGCATAGTGTGCTATTTCATAATGGCGAGGCAATTGTCCCGTGACTCGCCCCCACTCACCTCCATAATATGGAAGTACGGTACCGCGACGGTAGCAAAACATTCTTGGCCTGAGCGCATCTACGGAAGACACATCTGTCTATTTGGAGGCCAATATTCTTCCGCTCCGGAAGGCACTCTGGCGTCGTGCATTCACACAATACGAACGCTATATACGCCTCCATGATCACGAGGATTTGCGTTCCCTTATCTACTCGCAACCTATGCCGCCGTCCATGCATGGGAAAGCGGCGACATCAATCCCGCTTCCGAGAGATGCTGCTATTAATGGATTGCTACGCGTCTGTGACATTATTGGGACACCCCACAACCACATTCGCGCGCCTCTTGCCCAACATCGAATTTTTCCTGGGACACTGTGATCTGCAACAACGTGAGATTTTATCAGCCACTGTTTGCCGAAGACGCCTCTGACGATGTCAGGCGCACGGCTTTTTATTCTACTCACTCCTCTTTGGGGGATTGTGATTTTGAATTGTGGACGGACGGTCGTTCGTCTCTCGCTGCACTCGCATCTGGATCCGCTGCGCTATTATATGACTCCACCACGACAAATGATCTCCCTGTGGAGGTACATCGTGCAGCAGCTGGCAGCCTCGCATGCTCATATAGGGCAGGCTGCCTTGCGATCGAAAATGTTTTTAGACATCTCATACCCTCCTTGTCTGGGAGCATCCCAATCGCCCCACGCGAATGCTGGAGGAAACGGACTCCCTCTTCGGCAATGGAGGCACCCCGCGTTGCCCCACCGACCGTGCGAGAACCGCGTTACTGAGCAAATTTGGATTATGTTGCTTTCATTAGTGCAGCGAGGTCACCCTGTGGATTTTATATTTTCCCCTCACACTGCGGTATTCCACGCAGTGAGGCCGCTGACAAACAAGCCACGATTGCACGATTCCTCCCGCAGGACTGCGTCAATGCCTGGCACGTGGACTTCCTTACCGCCGTCAAGAGGTCATAATGGAAGGATGCCCAGGAGGAAAAGGAGGGCGCGCACACCGCGTGACAGGCGCCTGTCGGTGTGGCGAGGACTCTGTTCCTGGTGTTGACCCGGACATCGGTTCCCGAGTGGCGGCACCGCGCACAGGCGCGATGCGACTCCTGCCCACTCTTCGACAGGCCTGCACGCGACCTGCGGATCACAAGGAACCCTCTGTGTCGGTGGTGCCGTCCCTCCCTGACTGCGGTGACCGGCCCGCCTCTGCCTCCGCCGGAACCTCTTCCCGACGTGAGTGCCGCGACTCCTTGTCGACCAGCGAGCGGCGGATTGACGTCCTCCTGCCCAACCTGCGGCAGAGTGCGCTTGTCCGTCCACAGTATGAGGGCACATGCCCGGCGTGCTCAGCCTGGCGTTATAATAGTTCGCGAGGGCCTCCCATGCGGATGCCACAATGGCGCCACCGTCTTCTTAACGGGCGCCTCGCGCGCAGGTCGGCACCGAAGTTGCCAAGCATGCCGGCAGGCAAGACACGCAGGAAGCACAAACGCGGGAACTCGAGATGGACCAGGCTCTTCCGCCACCGCCTCATCACAGACACCACGGGCTGCTGATCCCCGACGGACCACGGGAGACTCCGCCTCATCCACTGCGGGAATGCCCTCGTCGTTGGGAACTGGACTGCGACTGTGTGGGACTGCCCCAGCCCGCACGACGGAATACTTGCCACTTTTGTACGGACGGCCCTTGCGCTACCCACTCGTTATTGTAGCAGCATACAACCAAAACAAGATAAAAAGCTTCTTTGTGGTGAATATTGGCTGCACTTCCCGTGGACCAACAATCCGCGTGGTGTGCGGGGATCTTCTTTTAATTGTTACTATGCTTTTGTGTTGCTGTGTGCGCTGCACCTTCTTGTGTGTGTGCGCACCCTCCGTGCGGGGTGCCGACACGACGGACCGCTCTCGCCGCATGTGCATGCGGTGGAGCCTTGTGTGCCGCTCCTGTTTGCTTCTCCCTCCTCCATCTGTGTGTTGGTGTTGTGGCAGGGCTGTGTGTGTGTGTGCCTGCTGCCGTGGATTGGAGTGTGTGTCGTGCGTGGTGTGCGGCGTACGGTGCATGCCTGGCTGCTGCCCTCTCCTCATGTGGTGTGCCCTCTGTGTGTGTCTGCTGCACCTCTCGTCTCCCCTGTTGCTCTCCACTTCCCTCACTGTGCAGATCAGCTCCACACCACTGACCGACCACACTCACGATGATGACGTGCCGTCTGCTGTGCGCCCTGTTGGTGCTCGCCCTGTGCTGCTGCTGCCCGTCTGTGCACGCGGGAGACACTGATGCGAAGAATGAAGAAGAGTCTTCCCAGAAGAACATAATTTCGGCGCCAACCCCGACACCTGTTCGGGAAGGTGAAGAGTCGGGTGCCGGACATGCAGATACTGCAGTAAATGGAAGTGGTTCGACCGATAAGGAACAGCAATCAAGTGATGCTCCCAATGAGTTACAAGAAAAAAGTACGGAAGGTATGACGGGGGCAGAAAGTGGCACGAGTATACCCGCAAAACAAGGAACTAAGGGTGAAGAAGGTCCTGCCGAGACGGCCAAAACGACCGCTACGACGACCACCACAACAAAGGCACCAACAACCACCACGACGACCACCACTACAGAGGCACCAAGTACTACGACTACAGAGGCGCCAACTACAACGACCACCCGCGCACCGTCACGTCTTCGTGAGATCGACGGCAGCCTCAGCAGCTCTGCGTGGGTGTGTGCCCCGCTGGTGCTCGCCGCATCCGCGCTGGCGTACACCACTCTGGGCTGAAGAGGTGTGTGCGGGCTGTGCGTGCCAGCACTCAACCGCGGGGATTTGTGCGCGTGTGTTGTTGTTCACTGTATTAAATAAGAGGAAATAATGATTGTGTTTTGCTTCACTTGCTTCTGCTGCCGTGCTGTGTGCTCCGCGTTGTGCCCCGCATCCGTCACGTTGAACGCATCGCGGACACACTCATAAGCATGCGCACTGGAGCCCTGGGTTTGTTTTTCTTTTTTAATTATTGTTTTTTAATTATTGTTTTTTATTGCTTTTTAACTTGTGGTTTGCGGTGCGGTGTGCGAGCTCTGCAATTGTACTGATTCCATCTGTCTCGTGGTGTGTGCGCTGCTGCTGCTGGGGTGCTGCCATTTGTTGCTGTGCGGTGGCTGTGAGTGGTGTAGCGGCTGTGTCTCTCCTTTTGTTTTTCACATGCTATCGCAGTTTGGCTCCGCAGCGTTAGGCAACTCCACTGTTTGTGATGATGACTGGCCGTGTGCTCTGCGTCCTGTTGGCTCCTGCAGTGATGTGCAGCTGCTGGTGCGTGTGAGTGAGGGCTGCTGCGACGGGGTGCGTGTGCGGCCGCGGGTGATGGCGCGGTGACTGCTGGGCACGCGCGGGGTGTGATGGCTGCGGAAGGTGGACCCGTGGCCGGTGGCTCTGGACGAAAGAGAATGTGAACTCTGAGGGCAATAGCAATCAGGAATACGAGGAGGGTGGAGGAAACACCGCGGGTGAGGACCCCAATCCCACCTCGGGAGGAGCACTCACTGCACCGACGAGGCAGGACCAATCCAGCAGCGACCCACTGCGAAGTGGCACTTGCAATCCGTCCGGCACTGGCAGCGTGTCTGCTGCTCGGATGCGTGCAAGTGGACCGGAGTCTTTGGGCGGAGGGCACGCTGCAGGCACAACATCCCCACGCTCCGACGCGTCTCAGCAGGCAGCGGGTGGAGTGCATGCTGGTGGCGGGAGGACCTCCCAGGGCAGTCGGGCTTCGGAACAGACCGTCACGGGACAGTCACAGGTGCCAGGGACGGCGAAGGAAGAACCGCAGGGCGATGAAGGAGGAGAACCCGGAGCACAACACGAGGCCGACCAAACCACAAAAATGACTGTGGTGGCCTCTTGCGCAAAAACAGCGGTGGAAGAGGAGAGCCGCCAGCGGGATCGCAAGATGCACCGCGTCTCTACAGTGGCGGGAATGCCCATTATTATTATTTTTCCCTGCTCTTACCGACATGTCTAGCCACACGATGTCATCAGGGTGCCGGGGAGGTGGTCGAGCAGCGACATGAGTTTCCTGCTATGAGGCAGCTGCCATTGGGAGAAGCTTTCGGTGCGAAGGCCCTTCTTGATGCCCAGCCGTTGGCGCACAGCCAGAGCGTCTGCACATTCTGGAAGCAGATGGTGCAGTGTTTTCTGCGGGCTAATTGTTGCGCTTGTGGAGGCTGGCTGATCCTGCGGTAGCAGTGATTGCCTCCTGGCACTGCTGCTGCGGTGCCGAGTAGCGTCTGGGTTTTTTGCGCGGCGATTTCTGTGCTGTGCGGTGCTTTTTTGTGTGGGGAGGACTGTGTCGCAGCAATCGCGGTGGAGGTCGGGAAGCGGTGGAGGATGTTCCGGATGAAATGACCGACAGTGACTGAAGAGACCCGAGAATCCCGTCAATGTAGAATCACAGTGCGGACATTTCTCCTTCCGACGGCGTGTGAGGGTCCGTCCCCTTACTGGAGAGACGTCTTCCTCCCTCGCCGACGGGGGAACAGTGTCCGTCCCCGGTGCAGTTGGATCGTTGTTAGAGCGCATATATGCAGACTGTTCCGGTGAGATGTTGCAGAATCGGCATTGGTTCGTGCAGTCTCTCACGGCCCAGTATAGTCGGCCCCAGAGCTCAGATTCCCCGCACCTTGCCCTTGCGAGGTGAACCAGTTCCTGACGGTGTAGACTTCCTGAGTGATTAGGTGCTTGCCGCTGAGATCGGATGGCCTTGTGCCGCAAAGCAAGTAGCGATGAGTGTCTTGACGAATGGTACTACGCCACTTGTTGGTGAGCTGGGTAGTGAAACATGTCAGCAGATCCGTGTGCCATAAAGGTGCTATTCCATTCTCCGTGTATTGTCCACTTTCCATAGTCTGCGTCGCATGCTGATCTGCAGGCTCGTTAACGTGTACTCCGCAATGTCCGTAGCAAATCTGCAGGTGCACGGACCAGCCAGCACACGTCAGTGTCAAGAGACGCTGCCAGATCTGATCCTCCGTCCAGTCGGTATGACTGTGCGGGCCCTTGGTGACGCGACTAGAAGGGAATGACTGTCTGTAACCACAAGCAGGGTTTTTGCCTGTGCTGGATACGATGGACACTCAGCCTTTCCATGGCCGGGAGCAGTGCGTGGGACTCCGTCGTGCGGCTGCATGGGCGTGTGCCGCCGTTGGTACTGACCTTCTCTATTATCTCCGAGGAATGCGGGGATGAGAGCAGTATGCCAATCCCTGCTGACTTTGGAACGTCGACACCGCCATCGGTCGCAAGTATCCACGAACGACGGCTGTGCAGCGCCAGAGCCTCTTCGCTGACTCTGCGCTTTTCCCGTATCAGCTCTTCTTCGTCAGTTATTGAGAGGTCTATCGGAAGTTCCACACCGATGGTGACCCGGTGAGCGGAGGCCGCAAACCAGGGAGGAATGGAGCTGCGAAAGAACCGCTCTTCGCGTGGTGAGCTCTCGGTGATGCCGTAGTCCTTTGTGTATGCGTCTACGAAGGCATATAGCTCGTCCCGAGATAATGGCGAGATGCGGAAACCAGCGCGAGGCGGCGGCTCAGGCGGGGGTCTCCGCATCCAGTCCATCTGACATGCGCGTGTGTTCTCAAATATGGAGAGCCGCGCGCGCAGGCAAAGGACGCGGAGCGGCGGCATATTAGCCTCCAGCAGTGCGGATTCCGGGTCGACAGTGCTCGGAACTCCGCTGACAATGCGTGCTAGAGTTGCGTACGTCTTCTGCATCTCATTCTTCGCTGAATCCGTCGCTACTGCCCATATGAGCTCGCTGCCATAGCGTAATTAGGGAGCACCGTATCCAATGACGAACGTGCGTAGGTCATGTGGAGATGGTCCCGCCTCTTTGTGCGCTATGCAGCGTAGCTGCGATATCCGTTGCGAGGTGGCAGCGCATTGCTTGGTGGCCGCCACATTTAGCGTCAGTCGTGGATCGAGATCCCTGCCGAGAAGCTTCGTAGTTCGCGATGCCCCCATGGTCATGACTGGGATTTGACATCCAGCCACTACCAGCGGCCACCTTCCTTCACGATCATAATCTGACTCCGTGTGCGTGGAGAGTGTGAACCAAGCGGCTTCACACTTTGACGGGTTGATGGCCAGGCCATTTTCCCGACTCCACGCATGCAGTTTTTCAAGAACCATGTTGGCAGTGGGAATGGCGTCTTCCCGGGACTGCCCCTTAACGATAATAGAGAGGTCGTCCGCATACATGTCTGCTGCGACACCCGCAAAGCTGTTCAGCAGATTAAGAAGTGGGTGTACGTAAAGGGAGAACAAATATGGTCCCAGCACGGACCCCTGAGGAACTCCTCGCAGCATGGGACGCCGATCGCTGTGTCTGTGGCCAACTCGTGTCTTCGCGTAGCGACCACATAGAAAGTTTCTAAGCCACCCTCTACAATTCACCCCCGGAATATTAGCCAGCAAGCGACTGAGGACTCGATGATCTATGGAGTCAAAGGCCTTGCTGAAAACAACCAACACCAGCAGGGTCCGATGGGGTCTGTAGTGGAGTTGATTGCCAATACCGCTCTTCTTGGGAAGGCTCACTTGGAAATAGTGATTTCTATTATGCTCCACTTCGTGTATCAGGTGTGCCAGCTGCATCGTCGTGGTACGCATACTACGATATGCATACTGGTGGGGGTGCGGCGTCCACACCCAAAGCAATCTCTTCAGTACCATTTTCTCAGCAACCTTACTCACAATGGAGGTAAGGCTGATGGGTCGACATGACTCAAGCAGTTCCGGCGACTTACCGGGTTTTAAGGGTGGAACGATGGTAGCGCGTCTCCACTCAACCGGGATCGTACCGGTCGTCCAGCTGTGGTTAATGCAACGAAGAAGGAATCGGAGGCCCTTTGACGAAATATGTCGCAGTGCCTCACTGTAGACTTCATCCGGTCCGGGGGCCTTGCCATACGGCGTGTTACGTAGCGCAGCAAGCAGTTCCGTACGATTAAAAGGTGCATCAAGAGGGGAGTGAAGATGAGCAACTAAACCAGATGTGGTGACAGCTTCGTTTTTATCCTGTGGCTCAGAACTAGATGAGAGTGAAGAACCTGAAGTAAATGTAGCGGCAGACTCGTTGTTGTTCTGCGGCTCGGAGCTAGAAGAAGTAGAAGAAAATGAAGTAAATGAGGCAGCAGACTCGCTGTTGTTCTGCTGCCCAAAAAGAAAGGAAGCGTTAATGTTCAAAGATGCACTCTGTCTGTTGATGCCTTTGGAAAACCTAACTGCCTTGTGAGAGGGGTGAAATGGAAGAAAGATGCGATTGAGAGCATTCGCTGCTCTCCTTGCTGTTTTATAAGTGTGCTGACCATCTCCCAATAACATTGATGTGGGAGATGGAAGTGATGCCCTTTTTCGTCCGGAAATGTATTTCCATGCGAGTGGCTCGCCTGGATTTAACTTGCTGATGCGGCGTAGATACGTGCTGCGCAAGCGCTCTCGGAGCAGGAGGAAGAATTGACTCCTTGTCCGTTGCATTTCTGCCTCACGGTCGGGCGTCGGTAACTGTAGATAGCGGGCCTTGCTGTCGGTAGCCATCCGCTCTGCCTCCATGAGAGTGTCGTCCCAAAGCCTGGGACCGTCCTTGTGCATGCCGCGGGGCAGTGTCGTCGATACGAAGTTATAAGCGCTCTCGTGGAAGCCTTAATGCCGGTGGACTGCTTTTTATAGTCATATGCCGGAAGTTGTGCGTCGAAGTCCTTGATGAATAAATCCCACTTGCACTTCCCCCAACTGTAGAAAAACTTAGGTGCCGAAGGGGGTGCCGAAGGTATGGTATCCTTAAATGCCTGATGCAGCGCAAATGTCAGCATATAATGATCACCAAGCGGCGACACGGAAGCTGACCAATCCGACACAGTCAAATGCTTTGACCATGTCAGATCGATACAGGATCGTTCTCTTGTGCCACGGGCATACGTGATCTCACCAGGGGTGTTAACCAAGGTGAGTCCCGCATCCGTGCACAGTTCTAAAAATTCTGCAGCAACCTCGCTTGGAGAAGTCTCCAAGAATGGCTCCCACTGTGGGTGATGCATGTTGAAATCCCCGCTCAGCAGGAGCGACGACGAGGCTGGAAGGCAGTTTGCTAACCGCCTGAAGGATTGCGTTACTTGCGGTGGTGGTCTCATATAGGCACTCGCTACAATAAGATCACGGTTCTGGTCCAGAGCAGCCTGGACCACCACCACTTCAAGGCTGGTGTCGTGCTGGGGGATGGTGAGAGGTATACGCTTGGAGCGGAGAGTTTTCCGCACCAGCACCGCCACACCGCCTCCCTTGCCGATGCGCGACTGTGCATAGAGCACATAATCTCCAGTGTGCATGCTGGCGATCTGCTCTGACGACTTCCAAGTCTCCTGAATGGCTATTATGTCTGCTCCTTGCGCCATTAATGTTGCGAGTTTTGACGGCGTGAGGCAAGAAACGTTCATCTGGAGTACTGCTATGGGGCCTGGGTTCTGCTCAATGTCTCCGCTTAGCAGTAGCTTTTGTCGTTGCGCGTCACATACGGCACGCAAACGGTATGTATAGCGCTGATAAGCGCCGATGGAATTCAACAGCGGATAGAAAAACCGCTCCGCGTGCAGCCATGTAAATGGCTCCATCTGGTGCCCTTCCGACCCGTTTGAGCGGCGCCTCCTGCCTCTCCGCGTGCAGCGGATGGGCAGCAGGCGCTTAGCTTCCTCTCTAGCAAAGAGTACTAGACCCTGGCACCACGTTGAGGTGGCCGGCTGAGCCAGGGGCTGAGGATGTGTCATTCATCGCATCATCGCCGTCCGCAGCTTCAACAGCTCTCATTAGTCCAATTCAGGTGGATAATAATCCGCATTCCGCATTTAGAGACACTCCGTCGCCTCCACCATTATTCGTCCGCGTCAACACATCTCCTCCACCCTCACTTCCGTACTCGTCACTTGCGTGCCCAAAACCGGCAACGCACCGCAGCACGCAGAGGGCACACACCAGCAGCACACGGCCAGTCATCATCGCCAGCACTCCTGCCACTTGCGTGTAGCCTTCAGCACAAACCTAACACCCCGTCAACAGAGAGGGAAGCAAAAACAAGGAGATAGACACGGCCGGTACACCACGCACAGCCACCGCACAGCAACAAATGGCAGCACCCCAGCAGCAGCAGCAGCACACACCACGAGACAGATGGAATCAGTACGATTGCAGAGCTCGCACACCGCCCCGCAAACCACAAGTTTAAAAAGCAATAAAAAACAATAATTAAAAAACAATAATTAAAAAAAGAAATTAAAGAAAAACAAACCCAGGGCTCCAGTGCGCATGCTTATGAGTGTGTCCGCGATGCGTTCAACGTGACGGATGCGGGGCACAACGCGGAGCACACAGCACGGCAGCGGAAGCAAGTGAAGCAAAACAAGATCATTATTTCCTCTTATTTAGTACAGTGAACAACAACACACGCGCACAAATCCCCGCGGTTGAGTGCTGGCACGCACAGCCCGCACACACCTCTTCAGCCCACAGCGGTGTACGCCAGCGCGGATGCGGCGAGCACCAGCGGGGCACACACCCACGCAGAGCTGCTGAGGCTGCCGTCGATTTCGCGAAGACGTGACGGTGCGCGGGTGGTCATCGCAGTTGGCGCAGTGGTTGTAGTAGTTGGTGCCTCTGTTGTAGTGGTGGTCGTCGTGGTCGTCGCGGCAGCATCTTTGGTTTCTCGATCTGTTTGGTCTGCGGATTTAGTCGTGCGGCTTTGTGGCCCTGTCGTACTCCCATCTTCTTCGTGTACAGTATCGATAGCATCGCCTGACTGCCGTTTCGGAGCTGTCAAACTTTTTACTCCACCTACGTCAGCCTCTCCCTGTTCCACAGTGGACCCCTTACTTTGCGACTTTGGCGCTGTTGTACCATTTTCATCTTCTGTCGTACCTTTCTTTTCTCCTGTCTGTACCGGCATTTTCGCCTCATTTGATTGCGTTACGGCACCGGAAGAACCTGGGGTCACTGGCACTTTTGTTTTCCCTTCCTCACTGGACCCCGTACCTGAACCCCGTTCCTCATGGGAATTGTCCTCCACTTGCGACTCAGAGGACAAAGTACTCGAGCTGGTGGGCTCCTTTACATCATCAACCTCACGAACAACAATGGTCTCCTCCGTAGAACGTCCCACGCACACGGACGGGCAGCAGCAGCACAGGGCAAGCACCAACAGGGCGCACAGCAGACGGCACGTCATCATCGTGAGTGTGGTCGTTCAGTGGTGTGGAGCTGATCTGCACAGTGAGGGACATGGAGAGCAACAGGGGAGACGAGAGGTGCGGCAGACACACACAGAGGGCACACCACATGAGGAGAGGGCAGCAGCCAGGCATGCACCGTACGCCGCACACCACGCACGACACACACTCCAATCCACGGCAGCAGGCACACACACACACAACCCTGCCGCAACACCAACACACAGATGGAGGAGGGAGAAGCAAACAGGAGCGGCACACAAGGCTCCACCGCATGCACATACGGCGAGAGCGGTCCGTCGTGTCGGCACCCCTCACGGAGGGTGCGCACACACACAAGAAGGTGCAGCGCACACAGCAACAAAAAGGCAAAGTAACAATACAAAAAAAAGATCCCTGCACACCACGCGGATTGTTGGTCCACGGGAGGTGCAGCCACCACCGCAGCAGCCGCACAGGTAAAAACAAGCGCAAGGAATGCAATAATGCAAGCATTCATTTATTTGTTTTTCTGTTTGGATGTTGGCGGATGTGTGCATATGTTTTGTTCGTCTGGGTTTTTGCAGACGGCAAACCTTCATGCCTGGATCGTGTGTTTCAAGAATTTCCGCAAGGTGCACAATTATTTGTTTTCCTCTTGTGAATGTTTCTTGTGTTGGTGCAGCCAATAATTCGGTGTGTGTTGTTCCTGCCTTTCGCTGGTAAAGTGCTGCAGTAGATGTTTGTGTTTCCTTTCGTTGCCGTGGCACCTGATTCCTCGCCGTTTGTTGTGGTGGAAATGAATAATATGTGAGTGGACTCCCACACACCAGAACGCACCTTCGCTCCTATTTATTGCTGCATGGAAGGGCATGTGTGTTTGGTGGTGCCTCGTCCATATATTTTGTGGGCGTACATTCCCCTGCAGGCTGAGGGCGGGATGACGCTCCGTCGCGGTGCACTTCCCTCGCATGCCGCCCACTGTGATTCATCATGCATCACCCCCTCACATATTCCGTGGTGCCACACCGCTGATATTGTTGCAGCCGCTGTGATTCCGCGTATTCCACGCATTTGGTTGCGCCACAATACATCCGCCCGTGTGGCCGCCGCATCCAAACAGCGGTGCCCAACACCGTGAGCGGCACTCCACATCCTTGCATGTCCCAACGCAGTGGTGTTGGACTGTCAGCCAGGCGTCAGACAACAAGAGAGTCTTGTGCTGGCAGTACAACACACGGAGCTGCAGTGAATGACTCGGGCGGCGACGCATCTATTCGTCGCAAGGCAGTGAAAAGGAGTCGGGCAAAATAATGCCGGCTGCATGCACGACACCACATCCACAGCCAAAGCATGCGACGTGATGTGTGTTTCACTGCTGCTGTGAAATGCCTGCAGACGACGTCACTAGTGGAGGCACACCACCCATGATCAGCGGACAGACAATAATCGGCATGGGAGGCCACAAGAGGCAGCAACGACGCCAACAGCAGGAGCAGCTCTCTCTCTCGCTATTTGTTGGCTCCGAGAAGTAAATATTCCACCAGCCACAGCTCACTATGCCATCGTGACACTCCATGCATGTCGTGGCTGCGTCAACACATCCTGCTCCCTGCAGCACCTCAAAGATGCCTCACTCCGTCCACTAAGTGCATCGGTGTGGGCCGTGCCTCGGCTGTTCGTGAGGACCACAACGATGTGAGGGTCACCGAGTCGCAGCATGTTTGCTGTGACGTTGTTGCATGGCACCTGCACACACACGCAGCGCCTGCATCCCTCCCTGTTGTGTCCGCCCTCTGCCGGAGTGGCCACACACACGGGCAGCAGCAAAATCACTTCACCCTCGACAATCCAAAATCAGCACCGACATCTCTCGCGATGCAAAGATCTCAGTTGCCAGCACGGGCTTCATGCCGCTCTGCCATCGACGCTGAAACACGGCACAGTGCACGCACTTATTTTCCTCGTGTGCAGTCAGCCGTTTGCTTCACACATTCTTCGACGGAATGACGTTCACAAAAGCACGCCACAAAAGCCACTGTGATCGCACAAGCTCTTGCGATGAGCGTCGGTGTGTGCATGCATCCGCTGCTCACACGTGCTGGCAGGCAGCCTGCAGCCGGTGCCCTCGTGCCAGTTCATCGGCTCCAGCACGGAAAAGAGAAAACGGCCTATTCCCGATGCACTTATTCCCACCAGCAGCACCAACACGCTGGTCGCCAGCCGTCATTCCCCAGCACATCCAGGAATGCCGAAAAGTGACGTGGAACTGTCAGCCAGCAATGCCACAACCCCGCACACATGTCGGCTCCACCAGAGAAGACACACAAATCACAAACAACACCCTTCACATGTCTTCCAAACATCATTCCAACACACCGCGACACGCCAAACAGAAGTATTCGTCACCCCAATGCACCTCCCCACACAATCACATAGTCCATGCACCACGCACGGCAGCAGCTCACACGCAGTCAAACAAATGTCCCTCGGATCAGTGGCCTCCACGTGCTGCGGTGGGAAGTAAACAAAAGAGACTGGCGGCCAAACCCCAAAAGAGTGCAACGACCGGCCGCAAGTCAAAGGAACGCAGCCACACAAATGAATTCAGTCCTGATGCCCTCAGCCTACCACCTTCCCCACAAGAGCTGCAAAGATTGAAAACAAACGTACCGTCCAATAAACTCTTTGTGCAAAGCCAAAAGAAGCCGCAGTGCCTCCTGCTGCCCTCACAGTCCGTTGATGACGCCTGGATGCGGATGGTCACCCATCGGTACTTCCAAACGACGCCGCACACCCGCGACGCATCCTGCGCTCTGAGACATGCGGCCCTCACTATCACCAGAGACGCCCACGCACCGTCAGTACGCAACAAATCGTCAAGAAACGAAGGATAAGTCAGGCTGACAGCAAGACACCCGCCGACAAATCACAGCACAAACATCATCACAAGCAGAACCAAAAGCAATGCAGGCCGTAGAGAAGCGTGAATCAACTGACGCATGTCAAAGAAAAGAAAAAAACTCAGTGGCGCTACAAGAATACAAGAGGCTGACACTCTCTCAACAATAAAGGAACAGTATAATAATACACAAAAAGCAAACAATTTAGGCGTCCACCGTCAAAGCAAGCCACAAATCAAATAAAGGGCAATGAAATGGGTGCACTCAACCACAAAACAAGTAAAACAATAAAACAAAAAGCCGCAGCGTGGGACGACCAGCGCACACACACTCTCATTGCTCCCGTAAAGCAAAACACACACACAGAGGGAGAGAGAGAGAGGTCGCCCACTCAATGCAATAAAAACAAAACAGAAACAGTTACGGTGCTCCGCCCATGCAGCCAGGCAGGACGGCAGCGGTGCGTGTCGTGCAAAAAAGAGCACCAACGGGCCTGCATGGGTGTGCATGCATATATACAATGGGCACATTATTGTGTTTGCTTCGTGGGGTGAGGTGAGGGCGAGAGTCCATGCAAGGGGACACACACACACAGAGAGAGAAGGAAGAATGTGTGTGCGGGCGGTGCATGGCTCTCTCTCCATCACTCTCACGCGGCCACCACCGCAGCAGCAGCAACAACAAGAAGAAGCAAAAGAGGGGAGGTGGTGTGGGAGACCGCGGCGCTGCTGTCACTGTCGCCAGGTGTCGTCGTACCATTTATTCGGGCGGTGGTGGGTTTTATTGCTGTTTGAGGTGCTGCCTCGCCGGCCGTGGGAGCCGGGTGGGTATCACTACCTTCAAGATCATCATGTGATTCATTCGGGTTGGGCCGCTGAGGATTGGCAGTATTCTCATCCGCCGTACTCCGGGCTTCACCACCGCTACTTGTGGAGTTTGATGATGCTGTTGTTTCCTCCTGATTGGTGGCAGGTGCATTCTCCGTCAAATTCTCTGTGGCTGTGGCTTGACCTTGTTGCTCTGCCACAATACCCTCTGAGGGATCTTCCGGTGGTTCGACCGTCGTTTCTGTTTGTGACGATGAGCTTTCATGCTTTTGATGTGTCAAAGTCTGTGCATCGTTTAATCCTTTTTGGCTTGCGTCTCCTTCTGGAGCTACGTGGGGTGTTTTTCTTCCAGGCAGTTTTACTTCCGGTGTTTGTGTTGTTGCCAATGTTGTTGGTTGTGCTGTTGATACTGGTGGTGGCGGTCCTTCCTCTTTTTTTTTCTCTTTGCGTGTCTTGGGTTCCGTGTTATCTTTTTCTTTCAATCCTTCCTGTACTTGAGGTGAATGCGAGTCCTTTACTGGTAGGGACTCCTTTGCGGGCGTCTCTTTTTTCTCTTCCACCCCTATTCTTTTGGTACTGTCATTTATTCTACCACTGTTATTCTCTTCTTCAGAAGAGTTTTCTTCTTCGTCTTCGGCATCATCCTCAGGAATTTCTTCAGTAGTTTGCGGAGGCACTTCTTTAGGTGTGAGAGATTCTTCTTGTCCAACTCCTGAATGTGGCTTTGGTGCGCCTAAAGCCCCTGGTGCTGAGGTCACACTTTCCGGATTTATTGGCAAACCTTTACCACCCCTCACAGAACCATCATCTTCCGCATCCTCTCCTGCAGCACAGCCGCCGCCGGCACCGCATCACAGCACGCAGAGGGCACACACCAGCAGCACACGGCCAATCATCATCATCGCCATCACTCCTGTCACTTGCGTGTAGCCTTCAGCACAAACTAACTCCCGTCAACGCAGAGCAAAAGGATAGACAAGTCACACAGAAACGCCCCGTAACAAACGGCAGCAGCCCAGCAGAGAACGCACAATGAAGAATATGGAATCAGTGGAAAAGAAAACACACAAAAACAGCCCCTTAGCAAGTAAGCAACAACAACAAAAAAAAAAACACCAAAAAAAATTAAAAACAAAACACAAGGAACACAACAAAAAAATTAAAAAAGTAAAAACACAAAAAACACAGAGCTGCAAAGAACGACTGAAGTTCACACGCTCCAGCACACAAACATGCGTCCACGCAAACAGTTGTGGGCGCGTCGTGCATATTAGTGCGTCTGGTATGCGTTCAACGTGGCGGATGCGGGGCACAACGCGGAGCACACAGCACGGCAGCGGAAGCAAGTGAAGCAAAACACAATCATTATTTTCTCTTATTTAGTACAGTGAACCACAACACACACGCACAAATCCCCGCGGTTGAGTGCTGGCACGCACAGCCCGCACACACCTCTTCAGCCCACAGCGGTGTACGCCAGCGCGGATGCGGCGAGCACCAGCGGGGCACACACCCACGCAGAGCTGCTGAGGCTGCCGTCGATTTCGCGAAGACGTGACGGTGCGCGGGTGGTCGTCGTAGTTGGCGCCTCTGTAGTCGTAGTACTTGGTGCCTTTGTAGTGGTCGTCGTTGTCGTGGTTGGTGGTTTTGTTGTGGTCGTCGTCGTGGTCGTCTCGGCATGATCTTTCCCTTTCTCATTTGTTTGATTCGCGGTAGGTCTCGGGACACCTGGTGTCCCTGGAGCATCGTTTCCTTTGTCCGGACCAGAGCCCGAACCTGACGACCCTGACTGATCGGCCGCCGTGGATGGTAAATTGGACGGTGGGCCTGGGACGCTTACATCAGTCTTATTTAATCCTTTTGCCGGTTCAGGCCGAACATCTGCCTCTGACGCGTGCACGGACGGGAAGCAGCAGCACAGGGCAAGCAACAACAGGGCGCACAGCAGACGGCACGTCATCATCATCGTGAGTGTGGTCGTTCAGTGGTGTGGAGCTGATCTGCACAGTGAGGGGCATGGAGAGCAACAGGGGAAACGAGAGGTGCGGCAGACACACACAGAGGGCACACCACATGAGGAGAGGGCAGCAGCCAGGCATGCACCGTACGCCGCACACCACGCACGACACACACTCCAATCCACGGCAGCAGGCACACACACACACAGCCCTGCCGCAACAACAACACACAGATGGAAGAGGGAGAAGCAAACAGGAGCGGCACACAAGGCTCCACCGCATGCACATACGGCGAGAGCGGTCCGTCGTGTCGGCACCCCTCACGGAGGGTGCGTACACACACAAGAAGGTGCAGCGCACACAGCAACACAAAAGCAAAGTAACAATACAAAAAGGAGATCCCCGCACACCACGCGGATTGTTGGTCCACGGGAAGTGCAGCCAATATTCACCACAAAGCAGCTTTTTATCTTGTTTTGGTTGTATGCTGCTACAATAACGAGTGAGTAGCGCAAGGGCCGTCCGTACAAAAGTGGCAAGTATTCCGTCGTGCGGGCTGGGGCAGTCACAAACAGTCGCAGTCCCAGTTCCCAACGACGAGGGCATTCCCGCAGTGGATGAGGCGGAGTCTCCCGTGGTCCGTCGGGGATCAGCAGCCCGTGGCGTCCGTGATGAGGCGGTGGCGGAAGAGCCTGGTCCATCTCGAGTGCCCGCGGTTGTGCTTCCTGCGTGTTTCGCCTGCTGGCATGCTTGGTAACTTCGGTGGCGACCTGCGCGCGAGGCACCTGTTAAGAAGACGGTGGCGCCATTGTGGCATCCGCATGGGAGGCCCTCGCGAACTATTATAACGCCAGGCTGAGCACGTCCGGCATGTGCCCTCATACTGTGGACGGACAAGCGCACTCTGCCGCAGGTTGGGCAGGAGGACGTCAATCCGCCGCTCGCTGGTCGACAAGGAGTCGCGGTGCTCACGTCGGGAAGAGGTTCCGGCGGAGGCAGAGGTGGGCCGGTCACCGCAGTGAGGGAGGGACGGCACCACCGACACAGAGGGTTCCTTGTGATCCGCAGGGCGCGTGCAGGCCTGTCGAAGAGTGGGCAGGAGTCGCATCGCGCCTGTGCGCAGTGCCGCCACTCGGGGACCGATGTCCGGGTCAACACCAGGAACAGAGTCCTCGCCACACCGACAGGCGTCTGTCACGCGGTGTGCGCGCCTTCCTTTTCCTCCTGGGCATCCTTCCATTATAACCTCTTGACGGCGGTAAGGAAGCCCACGTGCCAGGCATTGACGCAGTCCTGCGGGAGGAATCGTGCAATCGTGGCTTGTTTGTCAGCGACCTCACTGCGTGGAATATCGCAGTGTGAGGGGAAAATATAAAATCCACAGGGTGACCTCGCGTCACCAAGGAAAGCAGCATAATCCAAATTTGCTCAGTAACGCGGTCTCGCACGGTCGGTGGACAACGCGGGGTGCCTACATTGCCGAGAGGGAGTCCGTTTCCTCCAGCATTCGTGTGGGCGATTGGGATGCTCCCAGACAAGGAGGTATGAGATGTCTAAAAACATTTTCGATCGCAAGGCAGTCTGCCCTATATGAGCATGCGAGGCTGCCAGCTGCTGCACGATGTACCTCCACAGGGAGATCATTTGTCGTGGTGGAGTCATATAATAGCGCAGCGGATCCAGATGCGAGTGCAGCGAGAGACGAACGACCGTCCGTCCACAATTCAAAATCACAATCCCCCAAAGAGGAGTGAGTAGAATAAAAAGCCGTGCGCCTGACATCGTCAGAGGCGTCTTCGGCAAACAGTGGCTGATAAAATCTCACGTTGTTGCAGATCACAGTGTCCCAGGAAAAATTCGATGTTGGGCAAGAGGCGCGCGAATGTGGTTGTGGGGTGTCCCAATAATGTCACAGACGCGTAGCAATCCATTAATAGCAGCATCTCTCGGAAGCGGATTGATGTCGCTGCCTTTCCCATGCATGGACGGCGGCATAGGTTGCGAGTAGATAAGGGAACGCAAATCCTCGTGATCATGGAGGCGTATATAGCGTTCGTATTGTGTGAATGCACGACGCCAGAGTGCCTTCCGGAGCGGAAGAATATTGGCCTCCAAATAGACAGATGTGTCTTCCGTAGATGCGCTCAGGCCAAGAATGTTTTGCTACCGTCGCGGTACCGTACTTCCATATTATGGAGGTGGGTGGGGGCGAGTCACGGGACAATTGCCTCGCCACTATGAAATAGCACACTATGAACGTATCCAATCAAAAAGGATCGCATGGTGTGATGGGACGCGTCCGCCTCCGCGACCAGACGCAGCTGATGGCGGCGTGGCATGGTCCTCTTTGCAGCGGTGGAAGCATGCGTAACAAAATTAAGAAGTTGATCGAACGTGCTGCCCAGTAAGCGCACTGGGCGTGACTGAATACGCAGGTTCCCGCTAACAAGATGGAGATCGACCATGTCCTCGTCGGACCGTGTGTGTGTGAAGAGATGTGGAATAGAGCAGCTTTGCTCTTAGCGACGTTGATTTTTAGGCTGTGCTCGGCAGCCCATGTGGCCACAAGAGACAAGAGCGGTCGCATTGCCGCAGCACAGGCATGGATGTCCGCACCTGAGGCAACAAGCGTGTGTTCGTCAGCGTACATGAATGCGGAGGCAGAATAGATGCTGCCCAGGCGGCGCAGCAGACCATCCACACAGTAGAGGGAGAGTTGGGGTCCCGGGACGCCGCCTTGCGGTGCTCCAGCTGAGGCGAGTTGTTTCCGGGAGTGCTGTTCACGAGTGCATACCCTAACATAGTGGCCCCGCAGGTAGTTGTGCAGCCAGCGTTTGGTTCGAGGCCAAGGCGCGGAAGTCTGTCAAGCATGCAGAATAAATTCCCATGGTCAGTGGTGTCGAACGCAGTCGGAAAATCAATCGAGACTACGAGCGAGCGATGGCGACGAGGGTGCCTTGTGGGGGCGTCGTCTCCAGGGCGCTCATACTCCACAATGCCAAACTCATTCAATCCACGAGTAATGTGTCGACAACAAGTGCCACCACGTCCGACGTAGAACGCGGAGGTGCAAATCCAAAGTTGACGTGGGTGGTGCGGCAATAACGCTGACAGACGGCGGTGAATCACTCCTTCGGCTAACTTTAGTAAAACAGAGAGCAGCGTGGTGGGTCTGTAACTCTCTGGGCGGCATGGATCCTTCCCAGGCTTGGGGATAGGAATAGCGTTTCCATTTTCCAGGAGCCAGGCAGGCTGCCGTTTGCGAAGGAGTTGTGGATCATCGTTCTAATTGTGCCATGCGACGGGCCCGTGACGGTGCAGGAATTCATTCAACATGTCGCCGGGCCAGGGGCTGAGCCAAGCAAAGAGTCACGGATGGTCACGTCAAGTTCATACGGTGGGAAAGGCCGATCCATTTCCCAGCCACCAGGAACCAAAGGAATGCAGCGAGCAGCAGCAGTATAAGGCGGTATGGCACGTGAAACCGCACAAAATGACGGACAAGCAGATTTGCCTGTTGCCGAGGCAGGGCGCATACGCGGCCAAGTTCAGTGCGGAGCACAACCGATTCCAGAGGATGAGGGTGCGGCGCCACCACGCCGTGAAGATATCGCCACCTCGGGCTGGGTGAGGCTCCAAGTCTTTTCGCGCGGGCTTCCAGAAGCACAGCGGAGCCACGGCGTAAGGCTTGAT
>NW_001849316.1:22873-24377 GCF_000209065.1 Trypanosoma cruzi | reverse complement strand
CCTCGGCGGCGGACTCGGCCTGTTCCATTTCGTGTGTCCATATCTTTTTGGAGCTGTCACAGCTGCCGCGCGGGATGTGGCGCTCAGCTGCTCGTAAGATGCCTCCGCGAGGATCCAACCATGTGGACGCGGTGGCAAGGAGGGTTTCACACAACGATGTAAAACCAGGCCAACCCGCTTTACGCAGGGCAAAGGTGGCTTTCTTCCGTCAAGGCAGCGTGTTTGCTAGTCGTGGAGTCCCATCGTCCATCTCTACCAAGTAAGATATTCAGCAGTGGTCCGAGTCCATGTAAGGGGCGAATGTCCAGTGGGAGATGCGTAGGGCGCAATACGCAGTCACGTCAGGGGACGAGGCATTACGATGTGTGATCCGTGTTGCCTGTGTCGGGTAATTTGCCAGCCAAAATCCATATCAATTAGAACAGCAGCGAAATTATCGCCTCCAGTCCTTGATGGTGTATATGACTGTCCCAGAGTTCACGATGCAAATTCAGGTCACCCGCGATAATCTCTTCGGGCCCAAGCAACAAACGATATTGATAAATGCGGATTATTGACCAATTGTTGTGGGAGGGTTGTGGAGATTCGCCACGCAAATGCTGCGACAGCCCGGCGGAAATACACGGACAGCAATGGTCTCCAGGAGGTCAGTGCCAGGGAGCGACGGGCGCTCGCACGGTAGAGAGTGGCGCACCAGAACGGCAGCGCCACCACCGCGCCCAGTGAAGCCTGAAGGCAGTCATTATGGCCACATAATTTCGTCGCCACGCCACCACGGTTACTTATTTCCTGCAGAAGAACGATGTCAGGTGGACGCTGCTCCCATCGCGCCGAAAATGCAATCTTTTTTACGGACGAGAGGCCTGCAATGTTGAGCTGCCAAATAGTGATGAAGCCATCCTCCTCGGGCCAGGGTTCTTGTGAACGTCACCGCCACGGGCGATATCAACGGAGTGACCGCTGCGAAACGGTCGTGCAGTTCTGACCGACAGTCTGCAGGCAGACCGCCTCACCTCCCCACACCGGGCATGGCGTGGAACCTTCTCGAGGGGTGAAGTCACCTTGGTCTCCGTTGTGCTCGCAGCAACGCCCTGCTGCGGAGTTCCTATACGCAACCAAAGACCCAACACCGCGACAAGGCGCAACATCATCGCCGGGGACCGTGGATACTCGCAACGGATGGCGGTGTTGACATTCCCACGTCAGCCGGGATTGGCATACTGCTCTCATCCCCGCATTCCTCGGAAATAATAGAGAAGGTCAGTACCAACGGCGGCACACGCCCATGCAGCCGCACGACGGAATCCCGTGCACTGCTCCCGGCCATGGAAAGGCTGAATGTCCCTCGTGTCCAGCACAGACACAAACCCTGCTTGTGGTTACAGACAGTCATTCCCTTCTAGCCGCCGTCACCAAGGGCCCGCGCAGTCATACCGACTGGACGGAGGATCGGATCTGGCAGCGTCTCTTGACACTGATGCGTGCTGGCTGGTCAGTGCAGCTG
>NW_001849316.1:0-22773 GCF_000209065.1 Trypanosoma cruzi | reverse complement strand
CCTCCCCACACAAAAAAAGGCACCGCACCGCACAGAAATCGCCGCGCACAAAACCCAGACGCTGATCGGCACCGCAGCAGCAGTGCCAGGAGGCAATCACTACTACCGCAGGATCAGCCAGCCTCCACAAGCGCAACAATTAGCCCGCAGAAAACACTGCACCATCTGCTTCCGGAATGTGCAGACGCTCTGGCTGTGCGCCAACGGCTGGGCATCAAGAAGGGCCTTCGCACCGAAAGGTTCTCCCAATGGCAGCTGCCTCATAGCAGGAAACTCATGTCGCTGCTCGACCACCTCCTCGGCACCCTGGTGACATCGTGTGGCTAGACATGTCGGTAAGAGCAGGGAAAAATAATAACAATGAGCATTCCCGCCACTATAGAGACGTGGTGCATCTTGCGATCCCGCTGGCGGCTCTCCTCTTCCACCGCTGTTTTTGCGCAAGAGGTCACCACAGTCATTTTTGTGGTTTGGTCGGCCTCGTGTTGCGCTCCGGGTTCTCCTCCTTCATCGCCCTGCGGTGCTTCCTTCGCCGTCCCCGGCACCTGTGACTGTCCCGTGACGGTTTGTTCCGAAGCCCGACTGCCCTGGGAGGTCCTCCCGCCACCAGCATGCACTCCACCCGCTGCCTGCTGAGATGCGTCGGAGCGTGGGGATGTTGTGCCTGCAGCGTGCCCTCCGCCCAAAGACTCCGGTCCACTTGCATGCATCCGAGCAGCAGACACGCTGCCAGTGCCGGACGGATTGCTAGTGCCACTTCGCAGTGGGTCGCTGCTGGATTGGTCCTGTCTCGTCGGTGCAGTGAGTGGTCCTCCCGAGGTGGGATTGGGGTCCTCACCCGCGGTGTTTCCTCCACCCTCCTCGTATTCCTGATTGCTATTGCCCTCAGAGTTCACATTCTCTTTCGTCCAGAGCCACCGGCCACGGGTCCACCTTCCGCAGCCATCACACCCCGCGCGTGCCCAGCAGTCACCGCGCCATCACCCGCGGGCAGCACACGCACCCCGTCGCAGCAGCCCTCACTCACACGCACAAGCAGCTGCGCATCACCGCAGGAGCCAACAGGACGCAGAGCACACGGCCAGTCATCATCACAAACAGTGGAGTCGCCTAACGCTGCGGAGCCAACCTGCGATAGCACGAGAAAAACAAAGGGAGACACGGCCGCTACACCACGCACAGCAACAAATGGCAGCACCCCAGCAGCGTACACACCACGAGACAGATGGAATCAGTGCGATTGCAGAGCTCGCACACCGCACCGCAAACCACAAGTTTAAAAAGCAATAAAAAACAATAATTAAAAAACAATAACTAAAAAACAAAAGAAAACAAACCCAGGGCTCCAGTGCGCATGCTTATGAGTGTGTCCGCGATGCGTTCAACGTGGCGGATGCGGGGCACAACGCGGAGCACACAGCACGGCAGACGCAAGTGAAGCAAAACACAATCATTATTTTCCCTTATTTTATACAGTGAACCACAACACACACGCACAAATCCCCGCGGTTGAGTGCTGGCACGCACAGCCCGCACACACCTCTTCAGCCCAGAGTGGTGTACGCCAGCGCGGATGCGGCGAGCACCAGCGGGGCACACACCCACGCAGAGCTGCTGAGGCTGCCGTCGATTTCGCGAAGACGTGACGGTGCGCGGGTGGTCATCGCAGTTGGCGCAGTGGTTGTAGTAGTTGGTGCCTCTGTTGTAGTGGTGGTCGTCGTGGTCGTCGCGGCAGCATCTTTGGTTTCTCGATCTGTTTGGTCTGCGGATTTAGTCGTGCGGCTTTGTGGCCCTGTCGTACTCCCATCTTCTTCGTGTACAGTATCGATAGCATCGCCTGACTGCCGTTTCGGAGCTGTCAAACTTTTTACTCCACCTACGTCAGCCTCTCCCTGTTCCACAGTGGACCCCTTACTTTGCGACTTTGGCGCTGTTGTACCATTTTCATCTTCTGTCGTACCTTTCTTTTCTCCTGTCTGTACCGGCATTTTCGCCTCATTTGATTGCGTTACGGCACCGGAAGAACCTGGGGTCACTGGCACTTTTGTTTTCCCTTCCTCACTGGACCCCGTACCTGAACCCCGTTCCTCATGGGAATTGTCCTCCACTTGCGACTCAGAGGACAAAGTACTCGAGCTGGTGGGCTCCTTTACATCATCAACCTCACGAACAACAATGGTCTCCTCCGTAGAACGTCCCACGCACACGGACGGGCAGCAGCACAGGGCAAGCACCAACAGGGCGCACAGCAGACGGCACGTCATCATCGTGAGTGTGGTCGTTCAGTGGTGTGGAGCTGATCTGCACAGTGAGGGACATGGAGAGCAGCAGGGGAGACGAGAGGTGCGGCAGACACACACAGAGGGCACACCACATGAGGAGAGGGCAGCAGCCAGGCATGCACCGTACGCCGCACACCACGCACGACACACACTCCAATCCACGGCAGCAGGCACACACACACACACACAACCCTGCCGCAACAACAACACACAGATGGAGGAGGGAGAAGCAAACAGGAGCGGCACACAAGGCTCCACCGCATGCACATACGGCGAGAGCGGTCCGTCGTGTCGGCACCCCTCACGGAGGGTGCGCACACACACAAGAAGGTGCAGCGCACACAGCAACACAAAAGCAAAGTAACAATAAAAAAGGAGATCCCCGCACACCACGCGGATTGTTGGTCCACGGGAAGTGCAGCCAATATTCATCACAAGCAGTTCATTTGCAGTAGGCCTTCGTCCACATTCATCGCACTCAATTTAATGCAGGCACAGTCACCACAACTGCGGCCGCATAAGTAACAACAACAAGAAGCAAAATAGGGGAGGTGGTGTGGAAAACAGCATCGATGTTGTCACTGTCGCCAGGCGCCGCTGGGTTATTCGTTTTGTCTGTGGCTGTAGATGATGTTGTTTCCTTCTCGCTGCCATCCTCTCGTTCATGTTGGTGTTCTCCCTCCGGCACAGCGGCATGAGATGCGGAACCACCGTTCAAAATCTACGCATTGCCCGCGTCAGCGTCATTGGCGGCAGCAGCAGCATCCGCAGAAGAAGATGGTGAAGCTGTCTCAGCCTGACCCTCAGTTATTGCATTCTGCCTTGCATCCGCTGTTGGTTCAGTGCCTTTTCTGCAGATCTTCTGTTGGCTTCATGGTCGCTGGAACTTCCGTTGAGGATGGCAGTGCGCTGTGTGGTGGTGATTTCGGTGGGGGTTCTGATGGGTCTGCTGGCGCCTCTTATTCTGCTGCTGTTGGCGGCAATTCCTCCCATGCTTCTTTTTTCTTCCGATGCAGCTTCCTCCTCTGCACCTCCTTGTGCCGGCGGTTTTGGCTGTCGCAGGGGCATTGGCCGTGCTTCTCCCTGTTCTGCTGCACCGGTCGTAAACGATCGATAATTTCCAGAGAGCGACTTTGAAGCAGACTCTGTGCCCGGATGTCCAGGGGAGCGACTGGTGCTTGAAGCAGACAGTCATTCGGGTGCTTCAGCTGCAGGTGCGTGCTCTGCATTGTGCGCGCTGCCAGTCAAACATTACGGATTTCTTTTTGCTCCTTTCACCACATCCCCTGGTCCTCCCGAGCCCATTCTGGCACTCCCTGTACCACGGACACACTCTGCTCAGCGTCAGTCGCTGTTTGAGGCTGCGGTGTTTGCTCTTGACTGTCGCCGTTCGATGCGCCCCGTGTGAGACCCGAGCTGGGTGCAGCTGCATGCTCTGCTGAGTCCTCGGACGGCTGCGTCGCATGTGCTGTTTGTCCTTCTGCTGGCGCTGGTGCTGGAGTTCTCCGTGCGCTCTCCCCCGTCCTGAGCACGTGTGGCCCTTCTCGTTCCTGTTGTGCCCACTCGCTCTGAATATTTGTAACTGACGCGCCGCCTTTCTTTCCATCCCTCTCTTCCACGGTGAGAGTTGCCGACCCCGCAGAAAATTGTGGCGGTTGGGAGCACACACTCGACATTGACGGCTCTTCGCCGCAGCATGCTGAGCCTGCCTCCTCCCTTTCTCCTGCCTCACTTCCACCAGCGGGAGGATCGTCTTGGACGCCGGAGACAACTGCGGGCTGCTGCTTGGGGCCAACACCACCACCAGCACCCGAGACAGGAGTACTGCTGGCAGCGTCTGTATCGGCAGCAGAAGAAGATGAAGCCATTGGTGCAGCCCCACTGCCGCTGAGCTTCAGTCCCGCTCCCTGCATCACCGACCGGTGGTTGTCCTGAATCACTGTTGAGCGTTCCGCTTGCACCAACGCCGCCGTCCTCACCGGCCGGTACCGCCGCGGCTACTCCCCGTAAGGCGGCACTCGACACGCAGTCCCTCCTCGCAAACACCACTTCGCCATCCATTCCCCTCGCAAGCCCCGCGTCGTCCATTCCACCATCAGCGCAGTAGCACACAGGCCACGCGTCACCACCACCGGCACCGCATCACAGCACGCAGAGGGCACACACCAGCAGCACACGGCCAGTCAACATCATCGCCATCACTCCTGTCACTTGCGTGTGGCCTTCAGCACAAACTAACTCCCCGTCAACGCAGAGCAAAAGCAAAAGGAGAGACAAGCCAAGAACCGTCCCATCCATCAATGAGAGTCACGCACCACAACAACAATTGGGTGGGCATGGTTCAACAACAATCAAAAAAAGAAGTGCTCCTCGCCAGTGCCCTGTTCCTCACACTCTCACAGTCATTGTTACTGTTATTCCCTCTCCCCAGTCCCTCACAGGCACGCCACGCCCACTTCAACACGCGCCCCTCCAGCACACGCAGTCCGTCATGCGCTCCCGCTGCGCCGCAACGTACGACACCTCCTCCCTCAGTCAAACAGCTCCGTGTCCTCCACGTCCCTCACAATCGTCGGCATGCCCCGGCCGCGCAACACCCACAGCGCCACAGTGTCGTGCCGCCTCTCCTCTCCAATCATGAACGCAACACCCAACGTGTACAGGCGCACGTGCTCCATGCGCTGCAACCACAGGCCGATCAGGTTGGCCGTCATGAACTGCATCTTGTCGTCCTCCGTGTACTTGGAGCAGACCCTCACATCCTCTCAATCCACGGCCTGGTGCTGCGAGAGGCTGCCGAGAGGCGCCACGTGTGTGGAAGAAGCAAATGTGGGGAAACAACGGCCACCCTCACTCCCTCACACATCTCCACTTCCCTCCACTGTCCCACACAAAAGGGCGGTGTCATGGGGAAGAGATGCCCGCCGCACAGCACATGCACGAGGGCACACGCGGAAGAAATGCCATCCACTTCGCACCGCAAGATACTGCCATGCGCTCAGCACACACACGGCGGCAACGAGAGCGACGGGGTGCATCCAATTACATACCGCACAGCCATTTACTTCTCTCCGCACGGCTAGTGGCGTCCCACACTCACAGTGAGGCACGGCGCACACCATCTTCTCCCTCCGAGGGCACTCAGGAGGCCGGCGCCCAGTCACCCTCGTGCCATCGCAATGGGTAGCACAAACAACCGTCGTCGCAAACCATCGGCGCCTCTAGCAGAAATGAAGAAAAAGATATGAGGGCAGTTCAGAAACACAGCCAGCAGAGGGACACCCAACGACACACGGAGGCACACAGTGACAGTGGACACGGCACGGACAAAAAGAAGTCCGCAGGGATTTTTTAAAAAAGAAACTAAAATGAATCAGTAGGACTTCCATTTCGTGTGCCATGCAGCACAAGACGATCACGTGCGTATAAATATTACCTGCACAAGTAAAAAATGTAATGAAAAAAGAAAAAAATCTTATTACTCCCAGCCCACACAACATCCCTCACATTTCACGCGGCATCCGGCCTCTTCATCCAATCCCCGTTCCTGCAGTCCGTGGGAAGCACAGCAGCGGAGCCGGCACCGCGTGTGGGCAACAGCAAAAAAGAAACACACAAGAGAGAAAACACGTCGCCCATTCCAGTGCACATCAACCGAACATTAAATAATGAGAAAAAAAAGGGCACTTATTACTCCAGTGGAAAAGCATCAAAAAGAACATTACAAAGAAGAAAAAAAGGTTTAAAAAGCGATCCGTAAATCATTAAAAAAGAGGAGAAGAAAAATTGACATAAAAACCGCAAAGTATGCGGCAAATATCCCCCGTGGGGAGTCACAATTCCACCCTCTTTCGCTCGAAAGACTACCACAACTCCACACAGTTCCAGCAGCAGCAGCAGCAACGCCAGAGACACGCACACACGCGCTGTGCGGCCGCCAGTTGAATCGCGTGGTATCAACTCCACGTCGTCAAACAGGACGAGGCGGCCGTCTGGACTCACGCCGCTCCAGATCGCGCAAGGACACATTTCTTGATGCCGTTTTGGTGTTCCGGGGACGTTGTGACCATTCATTCCTCCCGCAATTTTCCCAGGAACGTGCTCGCCGCTGCCGTCAACGGCCTCACTCTTACGGGCATCCCTCGAGCCCACTGCCTTCCTCAACGCGGTGGCGAGCGCAGTCTTCGTCACGAATGCATTCAGATCCATTTCTATGTTCCGACTCATGGCAATGCTAGGCTTCCTCTTGGGTGGTGTCGGAGCCACCGTTATGTTCCGAACAAAGGCAAACTCAGGCCTCGTCTCGGACGTGTTGGTCGCCGTGTTGGATGCGGGACTCCGATCGACGGTGTTGGGTCCGTCAGCCGCCGCAGACCGTCGCCAATCCTCGTTCTGACGTGACGGCTCAGCATTCACTTGCGGCGCAGTTGTCTCGCCGGATTTTGTGTCATCCTTCCCTTCACGGGGTGGCGGCAACTGACAGATGCCCGTCCGGTCAGCATCGCTGCTCCGTGCAGGCGGATGGATGGTTCCATCGGGGGGAAATTGGCGCCACAACAATTCATAAGGGCCGGCGTATTTATGTGCCGTCACATTCATCGTGAAGGCAACGGTGGCCCCTTCCTCTTCCGTTGCACAGCTGACAGCACAGTTGCTACATGTGTGCACCGCATTGGCCACATGGCACACAGCACCCAGCTCACCATTCCTGCCATGCATGCGCACATCAAAGCCACTGAAAATGTAATTCTCATGCTGAGCCTCAGCACTGGCAGCAGAACACTTCGTCCACGCCCACACACACACGCGATAGCTCAGGCTGCCGTCACTCGGAGCACACGACACATCCACCGGCACAACCACCGCATCCGCATCACCAGATACATCTCCAGGAATCCCAGCCGCCGTCACGCACACGGACGAGCACCACCACACCAGCCACAACCGCAAGCGAACCCTCATCCAACCATAACACGGCAACAAAATTTCCCGCCATCCCGCCCTCAATGGGACACGGAGCTCAACTCAACGCAGTCACACGCAGTGCATCACACCCGCTGGAAAAGAGAGTCGGGCTGCGCTCTCCCTCTTTCCTTCTCCTCATGGCCACGAAAGAAGACAACAGCCGCCACACGCAACTGCCTCCATGCACTACAAAAGGAGCATTCAAATCCACTGCAATGTGCATCTTGTGTGCGTGGTCGTATGTGCCTGCAGAAACACAAAGCAAAGAAGTAGAAAAGAGGGAGCAGAGTATGTGGAGAGACGCACAAAAATGTACAGCAGAGACGCATGGCGGAAACAACAGGAAAAAGACCGCTCAAACTCATGATTGCACTGCAGTCCGAGCAGCGGCAATTCACACAAGACTTATTTAAAACAAAAAAAACGTCCCCTTCGTCTTATACAAACCCCACCACACAAAATAATTATAAATAAAAAAAAAGAAATCGTCCATTACTGTTCCACACAAATAACATTTAAAGAGCTGCCGGCTGCCGTGTGGCCACACCAAACTGTCTGTATATTTTGCCCAAAAACTAAAAGATATTTAAATGTCTTTCAACCGTCCGGCCTCCATGTGTCCGCACATCGTTTATATTTCATGGGGTCATCTGCGTGTTGCTGCTCCCCGCAGCCCTCTCATCGGCGCGTGAGTGCGGCCCGCAGAGCACAGTCACTCGTGTGTGGGGGGACTGAGAGAAGCACGCAGACACGACGGGAGTCGCGTCACTCCATCGGGAGATTGAGCGCAGCAAAAGAAAAAAGAAATCATCGGCGGCAGGGTGTGGCTGTGTTTGTGTGGCGCTGCGGGTGTCTGCCAGCCCTGGCCGCAAAGAAAACAAAACAAGAGGGAAGAAATGTGTGCTCCGCCCCACAGGCCCTCGTCGCACGCCCACACGTCACGGCTCCCTCAGCGCGCCGTTCGTCGCGGCCCCTCCTCATGCGTGCAGCAGGCGAGGCGCACAGGGCCGTCGTCATGAGCGTGTCGGTGGGTGTGCGAGTGGAGCAGTTGGGCGGAAACACACGGCACCCCTCACAGGAAGAGTGCAGCAACAAACAATTAAAGAGGGAAGAGTAGAAAAGAAGAAAAAACGTCCATAGTGATTGCCCCCAAAAGCAAAAAAGCGAAGGAACGAGGGATTAGAAAAAAAAAGTAAAATCAACCAAAAAGAAGCAAATAGTAAAAGGATTTTAAAATAAGCAAAAAAAAGGATTTATGAGTGAAATTTGTTCCCATGGGAATAGTATTTCTGTGCTCGGAAGGTCGCAAGTTTCCCACGCGGCAGCCAGTCACTCCTCACGCAGTCGCAAACCCCCACAGTCCCAACAGAAGAAGCAGCGGCAGCTGCAGCAGTCCACTCTCACTTACAGTACACGCATCGGTGTTATTCCCCTGCGACAAATTTCCGAGGCTGCTGCTGAGGGCCGCAGACTTTACCTCCCTGTCCTGCGGATGGATCTCCTGCTCCTCCTGCGCATCCGTTCCTCCTGCCGTCTCCCCATCCGCACCAGAGCTCACGCTCACATCAGCTGTCAATGCGGGTCCATCGTGCCCCTCGCCTTTAGCGGCAAGAACGTTTGTATCTGCGGCGGCGGCGGTATTACCCACGGAAGGTTTGTGTGGTCCATCTCCCTGTATCGTATCTGCACTCCCCTCCCCCAACGTCGGGTTACCGCTAGACGAGGAAAAGACATCCACATCTTCATTTCCATCGGGAGGCTTTCCTGGCGCGAGTTGGTTCACAGATTGCCCACTTCCTGAGGAAGTCGTTGAAGCGGACACTGCTGATGGGGATGCACTTCCACCGTCAGCACCTTCGCCTCCATTCAAAGGTTCCTGTCCCGCATGCGGTGTTCTGCCAGGAGAAGGCAACACGACTTCCTGCGCATTTGGGTCCTTCGGAGGCGTAATCGGGGGTTTAATTGCATTAAGGGCAGAAATCTCACTGTCATCCAACGGGCGGTTGTACAGCAGGACGTTCCTCACAGTCACAGACACGCCTTCTTGGCTCCCTTTGTTGCTTCCATCCCCTCCAATGTAGAAGTGGGAGATCTTTTTATCTTCCTTACTTTCCACTTTACATGGCTCACCCACACGCTTACCATCGACGTACGCGGAGCCCTGAGTGCCGTTCTGCAGCACAATGGCCACTTGGTACCGTGTTGTATCCTTCTGTGTCTCCCAAGTGCTGCTGTGCTCCGTATTCTTTCCGTCGCCACACAGTAATGTCCACTTTTTCTCTTTGTTGTTGTACGACAGTCCCAGGAGTACTGGATTCTTATCATCGTCACTCATCTTCGCACCCATCACTGGAATGGGGGTATCTCCCTCCTTCGTCGGCACACCGTGGATGGACACCGTCGCCACAAGAGTGAAGTTGTAGTTCGCAAAGTGGTACAGCTGATTCTCCCCCTGCTTGCCAACGGGCCACTCCGCCCACGCTCCCTGGAACTTCACTCCATCGGAAGACTCTGCAGTCTCTGCTACCCCTGCAGCCGCTCCTTCTTTCGTTCCCTTCTTTACTGTGGCGTTCACCCCGAGGTACTCGTCCCTCCATGTCTTATCAGAGAAGTTGCCGGACAAAAAGCCAACCAGCCCATCCGTGATCTTAATGTTTTTGAAGGCAGTGTCAGGTGAGGGAGCCTTCTCAGCGCTCTCAGAAGGGCACAGCTGGGAGACACGTTTGTCCACTTTCTTCCAGGTCGCCAGCACATCCTTCACCCGCTCCAGCTGCTCAGTCAGACGCACAGAGACCATACCGGGCGATGGTTTTTCTTTCTCATCGCCCTTCTTCTTCTCGTACAGTGCAACCAACTCCTCCTTCTTATTATCATCAGCTCCACTTCCAGCACTTTTGTACAACAGGGCGCTGGCGGCAGCGTCATCGTCCTTCCCGGATATCGGCCCAATATCAACAATGTGCGTATTGTCCGTCAGCCAAAGATGGAGTTCACCCTTTTCTTTTTCTTTGGCATACACCGGCAGAGCAACGAGCATCACATTCTTCTGCTCACCTCCAGCACCAAAAGTCGCTGTGGTGAACCCGTTCCTAACGTCCTTCTCATTTTCCTTTTTGTTGCCCCACACACGCGAGAGTGTCCCGAGTGCCTCCGTCCACGACTCCCCCTTGTCGCCGGACTCGTACACCCTGCGGCGGCCATCACCACACGCAGTCATCATCATGAGTTTGTCCTTCCACTCCACGACGGAGGGATCACTGCAGCCATCGGCAGACATCCTCTTCGACAGCTTCCAACTCTTAGTATCCTGCATGTATAGTACCAAAGAAACGGTAGTTGTCTTTCCATCCTTTCCTGCGTCTACGTCATCCTTCTTCGTGCCTTCCAGTGGAAAAACAAGTGTACCGTCCTCCATCTTAACACCCGATCCGCCGCCTCCAATCAGTCCTGTCAAGGATGAAGGTTGTTCGCCCAAAGGTGTCTTCGGGACAGCGTTGGTATCTTTCCAGTCAATTTGTTTTTTACTTTCTTCACCACTGAATTCCCCTTTCACCATCAAGAATCCCCAGTCACCTGCACCACTCTCCTGACCACCATTACGGCTGTATTTCCCAACAAGCATGTAAATATTACTTTCCCCCACAACCGTTGTCGGTCGGCTCACATCTACTCTCGTCTTCTCCTTTGCAGAAGTGAATTCCTCCAGAACTTGTATCACTCTGGCATTCTTAAGCACTTCCTCCGGTCTGTTACCGCCTTCTATCGTGAGAAGTTGGGATGCAATCCCAGTAAAGACGTTATCTCCATCCTTATTCTTGCATTGAGCCTCGGCAACGGCAAATACGTCACTCCCCACTTTCAAAAGGCCGGGAGCACCCAACGACTCCAGATTTCCATCACCTTCACTGATGTCCTCCAATTGATACTTTGGAACTGCCGGCAGATCCTCCTCACCTTGCACAGTTCCACAGGTGGCGCAGCAAACCATCACGACGAGGAGGAGCAGCACCGCGGAATTAAACACACGCCGGGACATGTTGGGCCTCTGCGGCTCACTCTCTCTTCCTTCCCTCCTCCTTCCGCTGGATCCGGTCACGCGGCGACGGTTGTGTGTGCGGGGTGCCTTCACTGCAGCAACACGTGAGAGCATAGAAATATGTGTGTGTGGGCGGTGTGTGTGCTGTTGGTCCTTTCAGAGCCTTACAATTTCACAGTGGCGATTAGCGCTTGTTTGCTTTCTTCGTAAGAGAGTGAAAGAAATGAAGAAAACAGGGTAATAAAATATGGGTGAAAGAATAAGCACCGTCACCCATCCACACTGTGAGTGGCACCATCATCCCCGCCGCAGTCACTCCCCACAACAACAACTCACGCACGCAGACACACGGAACGAGAAGAAGTGCACCGGGAACAAACAGCGACTGCCACCACCAGAAGAAGCCACGGCGGGTGTGTTGTTATTCACGCTTCAGCACACACCAGGCGACGCCCACACACAAAACAACCAGCGGAATGCAAAAGAGCACGACCGTCCTTCCCAAAGCCCACGCGCTGCCGCCCGTCGTTTTACTGTTCACCCTTCCAGCGCATCCGCCAGCGCACATCACCCACGCAGGCAAAGAATCCCTGACCAAAGTATACTCAGCATGGGAGATACACATTGGCACGTGCAGCTGCTGGGCAAGAAGCAATCCGCACTTGTCCCTGGCACCCTAAGCCACACCACCCAATCGACTGCACGCCTGCAACGTGTCAAAAAATAAACCGCAGGCTCCCGTCCTCCTTCCTCGCAAGGGACGTCGCAGCCACAATCCTGTGCGTGCATCCATTCTCAGCTATCACGCCGCTCTACAGAGTATGCATAATGGCGTGTGTGTGCATTTGTTTTTGCCAGTGGATATACTTGCAGAGCAGCTGTGCGGCACAATTGTTCAAAGAAGGCAATGGAAGAAAGAAACAGATAAAACACGCAAATTGCTCATATCATCACACACACAAACACGCAGCCGCGGAATGGGTGCACTCAACCACAAAATCAAAAAGGAAAACAAAACAAAAAGCCGAAGCGTGGGACGACCAGCGCACACACACTCTCATTACTCCCGTAAAGCAAAACACACACACACAGAGAGAGAGAGGTCGCCCACTCAATGCAATAAAAACAAAACAGAAACAGTTACGGTGCTCCGCCCATGCAGCCAGGCAGGACGGCAGCGGTGCGTGTCGTGCAAAAGAGAGCACCAACGGGCATGCATGGGTGTGCATGCATATATACAATGGGCACATTATTGTGTGTGCTTCGTGGGGTGAGGTGAGGGCGAGAGTCCATGCAAGGGGACACACACACACAGAGAGAGAAGGAAGAGTGTGTGTGCGGGCGGTGCACGGCTCTCTCACACTCACTCTCACGCGGCCACCACCGCAGCAGCAGCACACGCAACAAGAAGAAGAAGCAAAAGAGGGGAGGTGGTGTGGGAGACCGCGGTGCTGCTGTCGCTGTCGCCAACCTTTTCATTATCGCCAGTTTGGCGTTTTTCTGTTGCTGCAGCATCCGGAGTTCGAGCTTCCTCAGATGTCTTCGTCCCTGTGGAGTGTTCCTCCTCAAAAGGGGAAGGTTCTTCGCTTGTAGATGGCTCAGCTTCTTGTTTTTACTGCCAGTTGATGTACTCTGCGCCGTACTTTCCGTGGAGGCAGAATATTCTTTATTTTCCTTTTGTGTTTCGGGTAGGTTCGTGGATGTATCCGTGCTTTGGCTTTCATTCGTCTTTTGTTCCGGAGTTAACACTTCATTTTGGGTTTTGTGCTCCGGCGGTACTGTGTCTGGCACTGTCGTTTGGACCTGTTCACTGCTTTCTGATTTTGTACCTGGACTCTTTAATAAGTCTTCTTCTCTGGGGTTGTGTGGATCCTCGTTTCCACTATTTTCCACACCCAATGAGGACTGACCTTCTCCACCCTTACTGTTCTCGCCAACACCTTCACCCTTTGTGAAGAAGAAATGTGTGGCTGAGGTGCTGATGGCGGTTGTGGCTGCGGTTGTGGCTGCGGTTGCTGTAGTACATTTAATTGCGATTTTGGCGGTTGCCCTACTTCCTGTTCTTTATTTTGTATTTCTGGCTTTGTTTTTCCTTGTTCTGGAGCATTTTCCAAACGTTCTTCTAATTGCTCTGAAGGGCTTCTATCTTCACCCTCCACTCCAGGAGCAACAAACAGTTGATCATTTTTAACTTCTTTTCCTTCCAAGGATTTTCCTTCAGACTTTTCTGTTGATTGATTAACCTTGGGCAAACCTTTTGTTGGATCTAAGCTATCTGATCCTGGCGTTGAAGTTCCAGTCGACCCCACAGCAACTTTACCACCACCGGCAGGAATCTCCACCACCTCCTCGTCACATCTACCGCCGGCACCGCACCACAGCACGCAGAGGGCACACACCAGCAGCACACGGCCAGTCATCATCATCACCACTCCTTTCACTTGCGTTTAGCCTTCAGCACAAACTAACTCCCCGTCAACGAAGAGTGAAAGCAAAAAGGGGAGACACGTCACGCAATCACGCACCGTCACCGCACAGTCACAAATGGCAATGCAAACACCATGAGGCAGTTGTAATCAGTACAATTGCAGAGCTCGCACAGTGATCCCCAAACCAAAAGTTAAAAAAGCAGTAAAAAAGGCACAACAGCAGAGTTGAGAGTCCGGTAAAATTCCCAAAAAGTAAAAAATAAAAAATCGATCAGGGACGTCCTTTATTTTATGTGCCAAGCAGCGCAACGTAAACGACCACTAGTTCTTGTATACGTAATGCCTGCAGTAAAAAATCAAAAAATATCGTGCTTTTCCGTGAGCCCACACAACTCTCCTCACATTTCGTGCGTCACCCAGTCTTTTCTTCCAATCCTCCTCTTGTGCAGTCCGTGGGACGCACAGCAATGAGGCCGGCACCGCGTGTGGGCAGCGGAAGGAAACAAGAAGAGAAGCACGTCACTCATGACAAAGTTCAGCAAACGGGCATTGGGGGAAAACACAGGGATGCTGATTATTCCAATAGGGCAAAAGCAGCAAAAACAAATAAACAGAAGAAAATAAAAAAACTTAGATTATTGACACAACTCATTGGATAATGCTGGCAAGGTGCACGGTTATTGTTCCACAAAAAGCCACAATTCCACCCTCCCTCACACCTCAGCAGAGCGCCGCAGTACCCCACAGCCCCAGAATCAAGAGCAACATCACCCGAGACGCACACCCATGCACGGCGATGTCACCAATTTCGGCCATGGCCAACAAATCCGTGAGAAGCCCCTGCTCACAAAAACCGTTGCTAACAAGTGATGCTGCGTTGTACTCCGATGGGATCTTGGTTTCCCCAGGCGCTGTGCTCGAAGAAGTCGGTGCGGCATCAGCGCCACCCAACACGTTACCACTCGTTCAACATTTGCTAGGACTGTGATGGGCTCAGGCGTGGCTGTTGTACCATCCAAGGGCATTAGATAACTGTTGCTGAGTGAATCGAGGCCGCTGTCCGTGCCCACGGCAGCGCGGGCATAAGTCTCCTATTCATGGTCATCATGTTGTTATTCGCTGGCAACTGCGTTGGCGGTGGACGGCCCGTCTTCTCTCGCTGTGCGTGCGTCTGGATCCGCCGCGCTGCCACTTTACTCCCCGGAAAGCCGCGCTCCCTGTGGGGCCTCACCGCGCAGCTGCTGGCAGCCTTGCATGCACCTGCCAAGCGGAGTGTCCTGCCACTGAGCATGGCCTCGGACACTTCCCAGTTCCCCGCCTGGCAGCAGCATCCCAATCGCCCACACGAGTTCCTGTCGCCACAGACTCCCATTCGGCGATGGAGTCACTCCGCCTTGGCCCGCTGGCGGTGCACGATGACGTCAGCAAGGAGATTTGTACCGTGCCGCATTCACTGGCGGATTGAGGTCACACGGCTGAATCCACATTTTCCCATCACACTGCGATATTCCACGCAACGTGACAGCGGACGCTGACGCCGTCATGGCACGATTGCACGATCCCTCTCGCAGGACTGCGTCAATGCCTGGCACGTGGAATTTCTCGCCGCCGTGAAGCGACGGCACTGGAAGGATGCCCAGGAGGAAAAGGAGGGCGCGCACACCGCGTGACAGGCGCCTGTCGGTGTGGCGAGGACTCTGTTCCTGGTGTTGACCCGGACATCGGTCCCCGAGTGGCGGCACTGCGCACAGGCGCGATGCGACTCCTGCCCACTCTTCGACAGGCCTGCACGCGCCCTGCGGATCACAAGGAACCCTCTGTGTCGGTGGTGCCGTCCCTCCCTCACTGCGGTGGCCGGCCTGCCTCTGCCTCCGCCGGAACCTCTTCCCGACGTGAGCACCGCGACTCCTTGTCGACCAGCGAGCGGCGGATTGACGTCCTCCTGCCCAACCTGCGGCTGAGTGCGCTTGTCCGTCCACAGTATGAGGGCACATGCCGGACGTGCTCAGCCTGGCGTTATAATAGTTTGCGAGGGCCTCCCATGCGGATGCCACAATGGCGCCACCGTCTTCTTAACAGGTGCCTCGCGCGCAGGTCGCCACCGAAGTTGCCAAGCATGCCGGCAGGCGAGACACTCAGGAAGCACAAACGCGGGTACTCGAGATGGACCAGGCTCTTCCGCCACCGCCTCATCACGGACGCCACGGGCTGCTGATCCCCGACGGACCACGGGAGACTCCGCCTCATCCACTGCGGGAATGCCCTCTTCGTTGGGAATCTGGACTGCGACTGTTTGTGACTGCCCCAGCCCGCACGACGGAATACTTGCCACTTTTGTACGGACGGCCCTTGCGCTACTCACTCATTATTGTAGCAGCATACAACCAAAACAAGATAACAAGCTGCTTTGTGATGAATATTGGCTGCACTTCCCGTGGACCAACAATCCGCGTGGTGTGCGGGGATCTCCTTTTTGTATTGTTACTTTGCATTTGTGTTGCTGTGTGCGCTGCACCTTCTTGTGTGTGCGCACCCTCCGTGTGGGGTGCCGACACGACGGACCGCTCTCGCCGTATGTGCATGCGGTGGAGCCTTGTGTGCCGCTCCTGTTTGCTTCTCCCTCTTCCATCTGTGTGTTGGTGTTGCGGCAGGGCTGTGTGTGTGTGTGTGCCTGCTGCCGTGGATTGGAGTGTGTGTCGTGCGTGGTGTGCGGCGTACGGTGCATGCCTGGCTGCTGCCCTCTCCTCATGTGGTGTGCCCTCTGTGTGTGTCTGCCGCACCTCTCGTCTCTCCTGTTGCTCTCCATTTCCCTCACTGTGCAGATCAGCTCCACACCACTGAACGACCACACTCACGATGATGACGTGCCGTCTGCTGTGCGCCCTGTTGGTGCTTGCCCTGTGCTGCTGCTGCCCGTCCGTGTGCGTGGCAGAGGAAGCCGTTGCTTCTTCCCAGACGACCACGACTACAGCACAGCCACCAGTCCCCAAGGAGGAGCCCGACCCCAAACCTAATGTAGATGTTGTTCAACCGCCACCACCAGATTCACCACAGGGGACCGGTCAGCCAGGAACGTTAAGTACGGGTTCTGTTCCGGATCAGGGAAACGTTGACGGAGAAGGACCAGATGTGACCGCTGGGAAACCGCAGTCAAATGTCGTGCCCAATACGTTACAGGCAGAAGGCAAGGACGGTACGACAGGAAGACAAAGTGGCACTAATACATCCGCAGATAAAGCAGCTCGGGAGGCCAAAGATCCTGCTCAGACGACCACGACCACAACACAGGCACCAACGACGACCACTACTACAACACAGGCACCAAGCACTACGACTACAGAGGCACCAACTGTGTCGACCACCAGCGCACCGTCGCGTCTTCGCGAAATGGACGGCAGCCTCAGCAGCTCTGCATGGGTGTGTGCCCCGCTGCTGCTCGCCGCATCCGCGCTGGCGTACACCGCTGTGGGCTGAAGAGGTGTGTGCGGGCTGTGCGTGCCAGCACTCAACCGCGGGGATTTGTGCGCGTGTGTTGTGGTTCACTGTACTAAATAAGAGGAAATAATGATCTTTTTTTGCTTCACTTGCTTCTGCTGCCGTGCTGTGTGCTCCGCGTTGTGCCCCGCATCCGCCACGTTGAACGCATCGCGAACACACTCATATGCATGCGCACTGGAGCCCTGGGTTTGTTTTCTTTTCTTTTTTAATTTCTGTTTTTTAATTATTGTTTTTTATTGCTTTTTAAGCTTGTGGTTTGCGGGGCGGTGTGTGAGCTCTGCAATCGTACTGATTCCATCTGTCTCGTGGTGTGTGCGCTGCTGCTGGGGTGCTGCCATTTGTGACTTTGCGGTGGCTGTGCGTGGTGTAGCGGCTGTGTCTATCTTTTTGCTTTTCTCGTGCTATCGGAGGTTGGCTCCGCAGCGTTAGGCGACTCCACTGTTCGTGATGATGACTGGCCGTGTGCTCTGCGTCCTGTTGGATCCTGCAGGGATGCGCAGCTGCTCGTGCGTGTGAGTGAGGGCTGATGCGACGGGGTGCGTGTGCTGCCCGCGGGTGATGGCGCGGTGACTGCTGGGCACGCGGAAGCTGTGATGGCTGCGGAAGGTGGACCTGTGGCCGGTGGCTCTGGACGAAAGGGGAATGTGAACTCTGAGGGCAATAGCAATCAGGAAGACGAGGAGGGTGGAGGAAGCATTGAGGGTGAGGACCCCAATCCCACCTCGGGAGGACCACTCACTGCACCGACGAGGCAGGACCAATCCAGGAACGACCCACTGCGAAGTGGCACTAGCAATCCGTCCGGCACTGGCAGCGCGTCTGCTGCTCGGATGCGTGCAAGTGGACCGGAGTCTTTGGGCGGAGGGCACGCTGCAGGCACAGCATCCCCACGCTCCGACGCATCTCAGCAGGCAGCGTGTGGAGTGCATGCTGGTGGCGGGAGGACCTCCCAGGGCAGTCGGGCTTCGGAACAAACCGTCACGGGACAGTCACAGGTGCCGGGGACGGCGAAGGAAGCACCGCAGGGCGATGAAGGAGGAGAACCCGGAGCACAACACGAGGCCGACCAAACCACAGAAATGACTGTGGTGACCTCCTGCGCAAAAACAGCGGTGGAAGAGGAGAGCCGCCAGCGGGATCGCAAGATGCACCACGTCTCTATAGTGGCGGGAATGCTCATTGTTATTATTTTTCCCTGCTCTTACCGACATGTCTAGCCACACGATGTCATCAGGGTGCCGAGGAGGTGGTCGAGCAGCGACATGAGTTTCCTGCTATGAGGCAGCTGCCATTGGGAGAAGCTTTCGGTGCGAAGGTCCTTCTTGATGCCCAGCCGTTGGCGCACAGCCAGAGCGTCTGCACATTCCGGAAGCAGATGGTGCAGTGTTTTCTGCGGGCTAATTGTTGCGCTTGTGGAGACTGGCTGATCCTGCGGTAGCAGAGATTGCCTCCTGGCACTGCTGCTGCGGTGCCGAGTAGCGTCTGGGTTTTGTGCGCGGCGATTTCTGTGCTGTGCAGTGCTTTTTTTGTGTGGGGAGGACCGTGTCGCAGCAATCGCGGTGGAGGTCGGGAAGCGGTGGAGGGCGTTCCGGATGAAAGCACCGACAATGGCCGATGTGGTTCGTGTGTCCCACCAGTGTGGCGTCACAGTGCCGGCATTTCTTCTTCCGACGCTGTGTGGAGGGCCGTCTCTCCACAGGCGGTGCGTCGGCCTCCCTTGTCGTCGGGGGAACAGCTTCCGTCCCGCTGCAGTGGGATCTTTGTTGGAGCGCATGAAAGCAGACTGTTCCGGTGATACGTTGCGGAAACGGCGTTGGTTCGTGCAGTCTCTCACAGTCCAGTACAGGCGACCCCAGAGCTCGGATTCCCCGCACCCTTCCCGTGCAGTGTGTATCCGTTCCTGTTGGTCGAGGGCTTCCTGAGTGATCAGGTGCTTGCCGCCTGGATCTGATGGCCTGGCGCCGCCAAGCAGGTAGTGGTGGGTGTCCTGATGCATGGTACTACGCCACTTGTTGGTGAGCTGGGTGTTAATGCATGTCAGCAGGTCCGTGTGCCGTATGCGTGCGATTCCTTGCTCCGTGTGTTGCCCGGTTGCCGTGGTCTGCGTCGCATGCTGATCTGCAGGCTCGTTAGCGTGTACTCCGCAATGTTCGTAGCAAAACTGCAGGTGCACGGACCAGCCAGCACGCATCAGTGTCAAGAGACGCTGCCAGATCCGATCCTCCGTCCAGTCTGTCTGACTGAGCGGGCCCTTGTTTAGAGCCGCTAGAAGAGACTGACTGTCCGTAACCACAAGCAGGGTTTTTGCCTGTGCTGGATACGATGGACACTCAGCCTTTCCATGGCCGGGAGCAGTGCACGGGACTCCGTCGTGCGGCTGCATGGGCGTGTGCCGCCGTTGGTACTGACCTTCTCTATTATTTCCGAGGAATGCGGGGATGAAAGCAGTATTCCAACCCCTGCTGACTTGGGAATGCCGACACCGCCCTTATTCGTAAGTATCCACGAACGATGGCTGTGCAGCGCCAGAGCCTCTTCGCTGACTCTGCGCTTTTCCCGTATCAGCTCTTCTTCGTCAGTTATTGAGTGGTCTATCGGAAGTTCCACACCGATGGTGACCCGGTGAGCGGAGGCCGCAAACCAGGGAGGAATGGAGCTGCGAAAGAACCGCTCTTCGCGTGGTGAGCTCTCGGTGATGCCATAGTCCTTTGTGTATGCGTCTACGAAGGCATATAGCTCGTCCCGAGATAATGGCGAGATGCGGAAACCGGCGCGAGGTGGTGGCTCAGGCGGGGGTCTCCGCATCCAGTCCATCTGACATGCGCGTGTGTTCTCAAATATTGAGAGCCGCGCGCGCAGGCAAAGGACGTGGAGCGGCGGCATATTAGCCTCCAGTAGCGCGGATTCCGGGTCGACAGTGCTCGGAACTCCGCTGACAATGCGTGCTAGGGTTGCGTACGTCTTCTGCATCTCATTCTTCGCTGAATCCGTCGCTACTGCCCATATGAGCTCGCTGCCATAGCGTAATTTGGAAGCACCGTATCCAATGACGAAAGTGCGTAGGTCATGTGGAGATGGTCCCGCCTCTTTGTGCGCTATGCAGCGTAGCTGCGATATCCGTTGCGAAGTGGCAGCGCATTGCTTGGTGGCCGCCGCATTTAGCGTCAGTCGTGGATCGAGATCCATGCCGAGAAGCTTCGTAGTTCGCGACGCCCCCATGGTCATGACTGGGATTTGACATCCAGTCACTGCCAGCGGCCACCTTCCTTCACGATCATAATCGGACTCCGTGTGCGTGGAAAGTGTGAACCAAGCAGCTTCACACTTTGACGGGTTGATGGCCAGGCCATTTTCCTGACTCCACGCATGCAGCTTTTGAAGAACCATGTTGGCAGTGGGGATGGCGTCTTCCCGGGACTGCCCCTTAACGATAATAGAGAGGTCGTCCGCATACATGTCTGCTGTGACACCCGCAAAGCCGTTCAGCAGATTGAGAAGTGGGTGTACGTAAAGGGAGAACAAATACGGTCCCAGCACGGACCCCTGAGGAACTCCTCGCAGCATGGGACGCCGATCGCTGTGTCTGTGGCCAACTCGTGTCTTCGCGTAGCGACCACATAGAAAGTTTCTAAGCCACCTTCTACAATTCACCCCCGGAATATTAGCCAGCAAGCGACTGAGGACTCGATGATCTATGGAGTCAAAGGCCTTGCTGAAATCAACCAACACCAGCAGGGTCCGATGGGGTCTGTAGTGGAGTTGATTGCCAATACCGCTCTTCTTGGGAAGGCTCACTTGGAAATAGTGATTTCTATTATGCTCCACTTCGTGTATCAGGTGTGCCAGCTGCATCGTCGTGGTACGCATACTACGATATGCATACTGGTGGGGGTGCGGCGTCCACACCCAAAGCAATCCCTTCAGTACCATTTTCTCAGCAACCTTACTCACAATGGAGGTAAGGCTGATGGGTCGATATGACTCAAGCAGTTCCGGCGACTTACCGGGTTTTAAGAGCGGAACGATGGTAGCGCGTCTCCACTCAACCGGGATCGTACCGGTCGTCCAGCTGTGGTTAATGCAACGAAGAAGGAATCGGAGGCCCTTTGACGAAATATGTCGCAGTGCCTCACTGTAGACTTCATCCGGTCCGGGGGCCTTGCCATAAGGCGTATTACGTAGCGCAGCAAGCAGTTCCGTACGATTAAAAGGTGCATCAAGAGGGGAGTGAAGATGAGCAACTAAACCAGATTTGGTGGCAGCTTCGTTTTTATCCTGCGGCTCGGAGCTAGAAGAAGTAGAAGAAAATGAAGTAAATGTAGCGGCAGACTCGTTGTTGTTCTGCTGCCCAAAAAGAAAAGAAGCATTAATGTTCAAGGATGCACTCTGTCTGTTGATGCCTTTGGAAAACCTAACTGCCTTGTGAGAGGGGTGAAATGGAAGAAAGATGCGATTGAGAGCATTCGCTGCTCTCCTTGCTGTTTTATAAGTGTGTTGACCATCTCCTAATAACATTGATGTGGGAGATGGAAGTGATGCCCTTTTTCGTCCGGAAATGTATTTCCATGCGAGTGGCTCGCCTGGATTTAACTTGCTGATGCGGCGTAGATACGTGCTGCGCAAGCGCTCTCGGAGCAGGAGGAAGAATTGACTCCTTGTCCGTTGCATTTCTGCCTCACGGTCGGGCGTCGGTAACTGTAGATAGCGGGCCTTGCTGTCGGTAGCCATCCGCTCTGCCTCCATGAGAGTGTCGTCCCAAAGCCTGGGACCGTCCTTGTGCATGCCGCGGGGGCAGTGTCATCGATACGAAGTTATAAGCGCTCTCGTGAAAGCTTTGATGCCGGTGGACTGCTTTTTATAGTCGTATGCCGGAAGTTGTGCGTCGAAGTCCTTGATGAATAAATCCCACTTGCACTTCCCCCAACTGTAGAAAAACTTAGGTGCCGAAGGGGGTGCCGAAGGTATGGTATCCTTAAATGCCTGATGCAGCGTAAATGTCAGCATATAATGATCACTAAGCGGCGACACGGAAGCTGACCAATCCGGCACAGTCAAATGCTTTGACCATGTCAGATCGATACAGGATCGTTCTCTTGTGCCACGGGCATGCGTGATCTCACCAGGGGTGTTAACCAAGGTGAGTCCCGCATCCGTGCACAGTTCTAAAAATTCTGCAGCAACCTCGCTTGGAGAAGTCTCCAAGAATGGCTCCCACTGTGGGTGATGCATGTTGAAATCCCCGCACAGCAGGAGCGGCGACGAGGCTGGAAGGCAGTTTACTAACCGCCTGAAGGATTGCGTTAGTTGCGGTGGTGGTCTCATGTAGGCACTCGCTACAATAATATCACGGTTCTGGTCCAGAGCAACCTGGACCACCACCACTTCAAGGCTGGTGTCGTGCTGGGGGATGGTGAGAGGTATACGCTTGGAGCGGAGAGTTTTCCGCACCAGCACCGCCACACCGCCTCCCTTGCCGATGCGCGACTGTGCATAGAGCACATAATCTCCAGTGTGCATGCTGGCGATCTGCTCTGACGACTTCCAAGTCTCCTGAATGGCTATT
>NW_001849315.1:15789-65563 GCF_000209065.1 Trypanosoma cruzi | reverse complement strand
ATCAAATACAAACCGAGTTTCTCACAGGCCACCATACACACGGAGGTGTGATGTGCGTCCACGGCAGCGCAGTTGATTCGTGTGTTTCCGTCTATGCGGAAGCAACTCACCTCCTTCCCCAATCTCCCTTCGTCAAGCGCGTACATCCGCAGCGTATCCTGCGACGTCAGCCGTACCTCGTTCTGCAGCCCATCCAAGTCCCAGAGGACCTGAGAGGCGACGACGTCAAAGGCGGTGACGTCCCGCAGCTCGCCTGCAAGCGTCTCCGGGACCTGAAAGACACGGGTCGCGGTTGGCGAGCTCATGGCAAAGAGACTGGGATCCGTCAAGGACGGCGAGCTCCACAGCCCGCACACCTCTTCCTCATGGAACCAAACTGTCATGCACTCGAGCAGCTTCGTCTCGTCGTGATGCTCGAGCAAATAAATTTTGTTGTCACCAGAAAAACAAGACGTTCCCACAAGAAATCGGTGGGATTCGACGTTTCCATTCGACGGGTGGTAAAACGGCGCGATGCATCGGGCCTGGAACTCCAAGCCGTAGGCCGCAGCAGTCCTCATGGCCTCTTCGCCAGCCAAGCCTAGTGTGTGCTCACACCGCGGAGAAACTCAAAAGGAAAAAGAGATGGCCACAGGCATATATATATATTGCAAGGGAATACAAAGCTGTGGGGGCAGCGACCCGCCCATCCACGCACGCACATACACAAAAATCACGCAAGCACGGAGAGAGAGCGAAAGAGGGAACGAGTAAAGAACTCAGTGATTGAGCGAAACCCCTTCAAAACAGTGAAGTAGAGGAATAGAAGAAGCGCGCAGGCACACGTGAGGCGGAGGGTGAGAATAAATCGCATGGAATACCATTTGTAAGCCAGGACACAATCATTCGTCCTTAAAGCACCTCCCTCTTAAAAACGAAAAGTGTAATGTTGAAACAAATAAAACGAAAACCCAAAAAAGGGCTGCACTCTATTAATTTAATTTATATGCATTTAGGACATATATCGTGCTTGCTGGTGTTCTTCGTAAAACGAGAGAGAAAAAAAAAAAAAAAAGAAAAAGGAAAGTTGATTCATTACCAGCACACTTGCGTGTGGGTGCGAGGGACATAAACACATGGCCAACTTTATGGGCAATCCAATCTGAATATCTTTGTGTACACGTCCCCCTCCCCCGTTTTTTTTTTTTTTTTTAATTCAGTGACACAACTGTGTATTTGTGCGTCTGTTTGCTCATGTGTTTTTGTGCGGAATCCCAAACAAAAAAAGGATGGGGAAAGCCAAAAAGAAAGACAAAAAAAAAAAAAAAAATGATGCCACACACTCTTCGTGGCGAGAAATATTAAATTTGTGTGCAACATATCCTCTCCTTTTCTCCTTAGGATTCAAGCAGTGCAGGGCAACAACAACAACAACACAAACGATGCAGTGGATTGGGCGGCAACCAATGCCCCCTTCCAATTCCCCGTTGTTGCTGTTGTTGTTGCCGCCATGCTCATTATTTTACTTCTCGAGTGCACATACATGTGGACGAGCATAAATGAGTCCGCACACACACACACACACACACACACACACACATAGACACATATGTACACCTTCTTTTTCCTCCCCTTTTTTCCTGTTTGATAACATTTTCTCCGTCTTTTTCAACTCCCTCTTCGTTGCGGCGTCGAGGTGCCTCGTCCCTCCCTCCATTCCTTCACTCTGCTCCAATATCATAGCTGTGGAGTGTCATGGGTGAGTGAATGTTTCTGCGTCATTAAAAATTTACCAAATATTCTCCCATCTTCACTTTTTTTTTTCTTTTTCTTTTCCACACACAAAGACAGACAGACAGACAGACACACACACACACACACACACACACAGAGAGAGAGAGAGAGAGAGATACAAACACAAAAATAGAATCACCTGGTTAATTTTTACTCAGCCTTACTTAAGATCGACGATCATGATGGTCATGTTGTCTGTGCCCTCGGCGCGTGAGCTGCGACCACCGCCCTCCGCCGGTGGCGCCAAACACTCACGGCAAATATCCTCACATATCAACAAGTTACTTTTTCCCTGTTGCTTCTTGGAAAGCACACAATCGACCAGTTCATCGTTTCCAAGGACATCAAAAATACCATCGCAGGCCAACACCACAAATGTGTCACCGGCCTCCCGCGGGGTGCTGATAACATCAGGCACGGCAATGACATGCTGCTCCCTCGGATCACGATCCTTTTGAGTCTTGTAGATGAAATCACCCATCGCTCGGCTCATCGCAAGTTGGCCATTTACGCGGTTCTCCGAGACAGAACCTCCTGCAGACTCGATCCTTTCGCGCTCCAACGCATTCTCTGGTTTGTGGTCGTACGAAAGGTCAAAGGCAGCGCCGTTGCGGCAAAGCACCGCACGGGAGTCTCCGACAGAGGCGCAGGTAATAACATCGGATGTGACGTGTACCGTGACAGCCGTGCAACCTGATCCATCCGTCAGCTCTCTCTCTAAAATGCCGTCCACCTCCAGGTACACCTTTTCAAAGTCCACCGTGGAACTCGCGCTTTCCCCCGTCACACGCGTCCAGTATTTCCTCGCTGTCTTGGAAATCAACTCCCGACACTTCTTGGCACATCCCTTCCCCGAGTGGCCATCAAAAACGCAGAAGAGTCCCTCCTTGCTATCGGGCTCATCGTTCGGGAATTTGACATCTACCAGGTGCTCATCCTCCATGTTGACACGCCAGCCTTGCATCTCCCCTACCGCTACGTCAAAATGAGGATTTTCCGTCACTGTTTCGCCTTGGAAGTCGGTATTGGGGGCGTCCAGGAGCACACGTTGGGCGGCTAGCAGCTGTTGAAGAAGATCCTGGAACTGCTGCTTCTGCTGTTTACGGCGCAACATCATGTCAAACTCCATTTCAGCCTCCTTTGCCCTCCCGGCAATGACGTTCTTATACCTCTCCACCCGCTCCACCCGCATCTTCGCATCACGCTCTAGCATCTTGGCCCTCTTCATGCCTGAAAACTCTGTAGCCCTGCTGAGGTCCGCCAGAACTTTCTCAAACTCATCACTCTCCTCCTGCTTTTTGCTCTTTACGGGGCCGTCCCTATGGTTCACAGAGTTATTATTATTATTATTATTATGGTTGCTGTGGATGGCATTCTTGCCCCTGTTCTTTTTGCTGCTGCTCGGCATGGTCACAAGACGGAGACCGATACACACACAATCTAAAAATAAATAAATATATCCAAATTTATTCAAAATGCGCTGCTGCCAATGTCACTTCCTTGCTGCGCTACACCCCCCTCCCTCCTTTTCGCTGCTGTTGCTCCTTCCTCACTCAAACCGCAGCCAGTCACCCCCCCCACCAAACGCACAGCACACAGGGATGCAGGAACACACACACGCACGAGCACAGACAGCGGCAGCAAAAAAGAAAAAACAACAACAACAACAGGGAATATGTGGACAGCACCAAAGGGCATTTTCAGCTTTTAGCCTTCCCCCCATCTGCAATTCGGATGTAAAAGGCCAGGGCTGCACATCCGATGAGGAAAAGCAGACACAAACAAGAATAATGTAAAAAAAAAAAAAACAAAAAAAAAAAACTACACATTAACCCACACACACACACAAACATTTTCTTCTTCAAATTAACTTCTCGTTTCGTCTCTTACTCGCCCCCCCCGCATGGCGCAAATCAATTCTTATATATATCTATACGACATGATAAATGGATTCAGATACGTATGCATCTGCCAACGTATGATACATGCGTTTCACAATCCCTTCTTTTGTCAAGGAATGTCAACCCATTTCCTCCTCCCCGGCCTTTGTTCGCATTGCAACTTTGGGGTTCCGCAGCGATTTCATGATTGTTGTGCAACGAATAGACTTCATTGAAGACCCTCACAACGCAGGGCCGCATTGACTTGCACTGCCCGCATATATATACGAATGCGGACCTCAATTCAGACGGTGGATGTCCCCCGCTTATTGATTTACTGGGAGCGATATCCCCTCCACCGTGACCACGAGATCAACACACACGGCAAGAAACTCTCCATTGCATTGACATTTCCTTCCCTTTTTTTTTTTTTTTCGTGTGTGTTCACCTCATTCTCCCTTCAGCCTACAGCTGGTGCGAAATATCCCAAAGCCCTGGTAAGAAACAAAAACAAAACAAACTCTCTTCCATCCATCCATCCATCACACACACGCACACACACAAAAAAAAAAAAAAAAAAAAACACATCTATAAAGGATATATATATATATATGTATATGCACATACTTATTCTATTTCAACACACAAACTCCCCACTTTATATATAAAAAAATTTCCCCCCCAATCCGCTCTGTTTTTCCCCGCCATGTCAGCTTCCCCCTCCCCAATCCACCTTCCACACCTCCTTTACGCCATATGTCAATTTTGTTATGCGCTCCCCTTCCCTGTCGTGCTTACACGGCCACGTACATCCTCCAGTTCTTTCGTCTATTTTCATTTATGGTGCATCTCCATGCGCACAAAATTAAAACATACATAAAAACAAAACAAAACATGTATGGCAATTACTATACAAATTTCGCCCTTTTTTTTTCATTCTTCTATTTCCCCTTCTTTCAGAAGTTTTTTTTTTTCGCCGCACTCATGCTTTGCTGCCCCCTCCACCCTCCACAAGCCTACAGATAAGCAGCAACCCATCGTGAGGTGTGGGAAGTATGAGAGAAATGGTACAAAACCAAATTGCAAGCACGGTAGCAGAGAGACACCCTTATATATATATATTATTTTTTTGTTTGTTTATTTATTTTTTCGGGGGGCGCTGCAATAAATTCCACACAGTTGAGATATACACACACAAATACAGAAGATCTCCCCAAACTCCTCCACCCAATGCTCCGCAAAGAACAACAGACAGAGATATTGAAATAATGTTACGCACCGCAATGCAAAAATAACATTCTCAACTCTCTCTCTCAACCCATAAAAGCTCATTCAATGGGTGACCCTTCATTCCATATACACACAAACAAGCACACACACACACACAACATAAAGCGAAAACAAGCACGCAAAAGGAAAATGGACACTTCATCACAGAAACCTTGACCTTCCGTGTTAACGCATTTTTTCTGGACAGGAGGTCTACAACTGTCATGGTGGAGGATTTGGAGGCGGGGGTGGTTTTCGAGTGATTTGCTGTTGTTGCTGGTCTGATATCCAGAGCGGTTCTATAAACGGATGCCGCAGCGCATCAGAGCAACTCATTCGTTCTGTTGGTCTGTATTTCAGCAATCCACTAAGAAAATCATGGAATTGACGGTAGGATTCTTCACTATGCCCTGGTGTGCCTTTTCGCGAACCACGAGGACCACCAGTGGTGACACCCAAAACACACTCCAGGGAGCGTCTTGGCAGCGGCTGTTCCTTTAGTTTGTAGCCATTCTCTGTTGTCCCGTAGAACTTGGCCAACTTTGGCGAGGCTTCCAACATTTCTACGGGGATTGGTCCCAACATTGCCTCAAAGCGGGCTAGTTGTGCTGCTTCTGTCCGTCCATCAAAGAGCGGCACACCGGTGTGGAGCTCGGCAAGCACACACCCCAGGGACCAACGATCAATAGAAGTACCATATTCCAAATACAAAATAACTTCAGGGCTACGATAATAGCGGCTCTGTATGTACTTATGAATGACTTTGTTCGAGTAGCATGCCGAGCCAAAATCAATGAGACGTATGCCGCTACGATTTTGATTTTTCAAAAGAATGTTTTCCGGCTTAACATCGCAGTGAATGATAGGGCTAGGTTTTGTCTGTTCAAGCTGATAAAGCACTTGTACCAACTGGTATGCGAACTTACGTACTAAATCGAGAGTGACACCGTTGTAACGTGTACACTTAATAAGGTGGTACAGATTAAAGCTCAGCAGTTCAAAAACCAACACAAGATGCCCTTGCCAATCAAACACCTTCAAAAGCTTTACAACAAGTTGATTAAGGTGTGGATTAACATTAAGCTTCAACAAGATGTCTAGCTCCAGTTTTGCCTGCGTACGAAAACTGAGACCGTGACGAGTGATTTTTAGAGCGACATTCTCACGACGCTTCTCGTCATAGCAGCGGACAACAGTACCAAAGCTGCCCTTGCCGAGCACTTCTTGAACTGTGTACCGATTGAGTATCTCCTCACCGGACAGCACAAGATAGTGTCCCTCCTTGTCATCAAATCCATTATTAAATTTCGGACCGGGAGCTTCAAAACGTCTCTGACGGCAATATGCCTCGTTTACCTTCTTGTAGAGCGCGACTAAGTAAACACTCAGAGCGGTCACGGGGCGGGTACAGCTCGCCGAATTGACAGCAGCTATGGAAGTCGTGGTGTGAACAACGGGTACGCATCGCCCCTGTGAGACCCCAGCTGTGTGTTCGGTTGTCGTCACTACTGTATGTCTCTTTGTTTGCTGCTGCTGCTGCTGCTGTTTTTGTTGTTGTTGTTGTTGAATGGACACAGTGGAGACCCCCTCCTTTTGTTGTCTCCCGTTATCTTGTGATTCCGCTAAAATTTCGGCGTTACCTCCTGAGTTGACAAGGGCGGCACCGCAACCTCCACATTCGTCACCACAGGCATCCCAACCTTTTGTCATCGTTGGCCTAATTTCTGTTTCTGTTTTTTCCGGCACCGCGGGGCTTCTCACTTCCCTTGTTGCCATCTCAGCAACGTCTACTGCGCACGCCGGAGCATCCGAATCGACATCGGCCACTGCCGCCGCTGCGGCCTTCACCTTCGACGGACTCTTTTTTGGGGTGCCGGAGACTAAATCCCAGACTCGGTCGGGTTTTCCGGAGGGGTGAGAACTTTCAAACCCGTTTCCGTTGGGATCTCGGTGTAGGGCCCTGCCTACAGCATCCCTATCGCCCTTATTCCCGTTAGTGTCATGAGTGGAATCCAAAGTTTTCCGAGAAGATGGCGCGGGCTGAGCGTCTACCCGAGAATCACCACTCGAGCCACAGGGATCGAATGTTTCTGATTCCGTTGGATTGGAATGGGGCTGCTGCAAGTGGCACCCTTCTTCTTGTCCATGTCCCTTCTCTGCAAGTTCCCCCAATACGTCTCCGGGTGCCGCCTCACCACCCCTACATCTATTCGCTTTACCATTGGGTGACATTCCGGTGGGTGCGTGGGAGTGCAGCATTTCCTCAATTCGCCGAAGAGGGGAGAGAGAAAAAAAAAAAGCAAACGTGAGGGGAGAACTCCGCCCCCGTTGTTGGATATGTAAGAAGGATGAACGGTCAACGTCACGAGCGAAAAGACCTTCGAAAAGTGCCGGAGAAAAACAAAAACAAAAACAAAAAACGATGCGGCGCCCAAGAGACAATGACACGCCAAACAGCCAAGAATAAAGATGGAGAGCAAAAGCAAAAGTAAGAAGACGGACGATATCAGAGGCAGCTTTTGTGCAGGACCCTTCTTCCTTCCCCAGTAGCGGAACAACCGGGAGCGGTGATGGCGCGTGTTGACACAGGAAAAAAAAGAAACAATAATAATAATAATAATAATAATAATAATAATAATAATAAAGAAGCACACTTCTGAAAAAAACAAAAAAAACAAAAAAACAAAAAAAAGAAGAAAACAGGAGTGAGAAGGCAACACACAAAATCCAGGAGGGAGATAGAGACCTATATACAGAGAGAGAGAGAGAGTAGACCCGTGATACCCTAAAACTGCCCTCCTCCTGTGTCGACCGGTTCCTAATCTCGGCACCCCCTACACACAATATACCTGGCAATTCTATTATTATTTCCCTAGAAATGTATACAAATAAACAAGAAAAAAAAAAAAAAAAAAAAAAAAAAAAGGCAGAGGAAAATTAAAATGACACATGTCATCCATAATTATGCGTGCAATTCATAATGGGAATTAACATCAATAATCATGTTAACTGTGTGCGTTTATGGAAAAGGGGGTTTGTGAGTGAGAAACAGTTAATAAATATTTCAACACAACAAGGAAAGATAAAAAAAAAAAAAAAGGTGCAAAGAATTAGAGATAGCATACAAAGGAATATGTGCGAACATCGCGTGGAAATAAAAAAAACTTATCTACATCGCTGGAAGTCGCCGGCTCCGTTCCAATCTTCTCCCTTCTCACACCCTCTTCTCCATACAATTGTACATTTGAAAGGATGATTATGACGTTGTGGTTCCAGTAAAGTGCAGAGCGTCCTTCATTGTAGGGGCGTCTTTTGGAAGCGCCGGGAGTTCACGGACCCTTTCATCGCTCGATGATAACTGAGGACACCGCCTCTGCTACCAAAAAGACAACACAACCCCCTGCTACTGCTGCTGAGATCACATGAAAAAAAGCTCATCTTCTTTCTACCAAAAGACAATTGTCTCTGCCGCCCATGTGTTAGAGGCTCATTCCGTGTTTTTCCAGCCGTGTTCGACGCAACCGCCGGTTTTTGCGGTCGGCGTATCCGATCCGCCGCCTGTGGCCGGTTCCCCGCTGAATGGGGCCGCTGAGAATGAGGCCACGCCTCACTTTCTTCGCATGCTGAAGGGCATTCTGCTGCAGGCACCGGAAGAGGCTCAGGCATGACGGTGCTCGTCACGGCCGCTTCCAGTCGGTCCCGATACTCCGCAAGAAGTTTACGGCAACGTCGGTTCTCTTCTCGGAGACGGTCTCGCTCAGACTCGGCGGATTCCATTTCCCCCACAATGACATTGAGCCTGTCACTGTCCTTCTTCAGCTCCGAAAAACGCATTAATACACGGAGACGTTGCAGCTCACGCTCCTTCGGTCCCCACGCGCGGAGCTCGGAGTCCAACCGCCGTACTTCCCTCCATGCATCCTCCGCCTCATGCCTGGCGGCCGCGCAGCTGTCGCAGTGTTTTTCGTCCCCGGTCTCAAGTGAGTCAATCGTCGCGGTCAGCTCTTTTACCTTCAGTTCGGAGGCACGCGCCATCCCCATCGCATCATCGCAGCGACGATGCACAACAGCAGCTTCCTCCTTCAACGTGCTGTTGCACTCCTGAAGTTGCTTCACAACTTGGCTCAACTTCGCCAGTTCCGCCTCTCGGCGTCGCAGTTCATCGTCCCTGATTTGTAGCTCGCGCCGCACCTCTGCGGACTCCTCACGTAACCTCACATTTTCAGCAGTCAAACGCTCCACTTCCGCGTCCACAGTAAACCGTGAAACGGCATTTTCGGACTTCGTGACAGGGTGAAGCGGCATGTTTTTGTTCATCACAGTGGTGATATCCACGAGTATGACTGGATCCACAACAACGCGGGCACTTGCCGACGCGCTGTTGGCATCGCCAGCATTCTCCTTCTTTGGGTGAAAAGAGGGAATCACAATTTCCTTTTCTATTTCCTCCTCCTTGGGACTGGGGGCGGTGATTTCGTCGTGGATTATACCACGGCGATCCCAAGAGCTGAGGGAAGTTCCATTCATCCAATTGTTAACGCTTTCCACGCCTACCTTTGATGATACACGTTGCACTGACATGATGTCATTGTTTACTTCCACAGCCCTCGACCACTCGTTGCGCATCCTTCGCGTGACTTGTCCCTCCCCAGAATTTTGTGCCTGCTGCAATGACACTTCCGTCATGGATGTTTCTCCAGGCCGAACAAGAGAGTCTAGCAAAGAGGAGCATTGATTAGAGACCAGCAATGCCTCTTGTAAGTTATGCACCTTCTCTTGCAGGCGATGAACAATTGACATATACATCGTGGTGTCCGTTTCACTTCCTTTATGCTCCGCACCGGAGGGGAGAGGGTGGGCACAGTTCCTGCAAGGATGCGAGGAGCCGCCACCATCATGTTCGGCGAAAGGTGACTCATCACAGATATCCGACGCCTTGACCGTGCGTGGTTCTGCATGGGCATCGCTGGAAAGCTTCAGAGAGTTTGGGACCATTGGATCTCGCCCCAACACACTGAAGTGCATCCCGCCCGAGGAAAGGCAATTCTCTACTGGCCTACAAGCTCAAAGATGGAATACCAACAGCAGGGGGAAAAAACAACAACAAAAAAAGAGCACTTCACTCGGGGATTTTGCCTCGTCCCGCATGTGTCATCATCATCGCAAGAAATAAAAAAGAAAACAATCACCACTAAAAAAACAAATATAAATCGACTACGCCTCAAATGCCTCCGCTCGTTTTGTAAAATCCTCAGAGGGAATGATCCACCCCACTGGCACGTACTTGCTGCGCAGCAGTTCATCCCATCCGTTTAGCGTCGCGATGTGGCTCGCAGAGAGCGTCGTCCAATCCGCGTTTGCTTCCTCCCGCCCCACCGTCACTTTGCCTAAATGCCGCGAGCTATCACGACCCGAAAAGGCGTTGTACGGTCCCTTGGGGCCATAGAAATCCATCGAGCAGCTGTAAATAACCCCACGCACGCCGACAAATGCCAGCGGCTTCTTGACTCCATCGTATTCGCTCAACTCCTCCAGTGTGTAGGCGCGCGGAACAAAGATGTTTCTTGGCGCGGCCTCAAAAAGGCGCTGCCTCTTGCGCAGGAAAAAAAGGAAGAACATGAAAGTCATCGTTCCAACGATAAAAGAGAGGAGAAAATGGAAAAAAGTAAGTTCATTTTGAAGAGTAAACGCCATTTTCTCGCTTTCGTTTCAGCTTCCCTTTTGAAATTCTGCTTGTTGCTTCCAGCAAGAAATAATAAAAAAAAAAAAAAAATAAATAAAATTCGGAACCAATTAAGATCCCTTCTTGCTTTTGTTGTTGTTGTTTTGTTCTTGCGGGGTTAATGTTTTGGGCGTGTGGGTCTCGTGCAGCCACCCCTTGGCGTCCCATTCCACACAAGCAAACCAAAAAGGGAGGGGGAAAAAAAACAACGAAAAGAAAGAGAAGGCGAAGAGAATTGGTGCCGGCGTGCGCACAAAATACGGCAAAATGAGACGCCAAGCGGGATGGACGGCGGCTGCGACTTTCCTCCAAACATCAAATTTATAGGCAGCAAAAAAAAATCTCTCTCTCACACACACACTCACACGCAAATACACAAACACAAAGAAAAAAAAAGCCAAACAACTACTTCTGTGCATCGGGGTAAATTCCTTTCGTTCTTCTCCGCTTCCCCAAGACGCGACAAAGACTCAACAAACAAGGAAAACGCAGGATGCATCCATTTATAAGCCACCATCCGTGAATGACAGCATCTGTTGCTCCCTCCGTGGATCAGTCCTGGTGCGGATGCGGCCCAATAATGCCGTCCTCCAACAACTCCGCCTCCAATTGTTCCACCGAGTAGGTTGGCGAAAAACTCAGCAGAAAAGAAGTGATGCAACGTGTTATTATATATAAAGTTTTCCGAGGCAAGGAAATACGGTGGTGTTGGTGGGGTAGGTGGGAACGCCTTCCACGAGCCGCCGTCGCATGGGACGCACCCCGCGCTCCAGCCACGTTCTCACGCTCTATCCTTATCGACGCAAAGGCAAATCTTACGGCGAGCCACCCAAGGTAAGTCATGAGCGTCAGAAAAACATAATAGAGGGACACTGTTCTAAAGACGAGAAAGGCTGCCAGGATCACCCGCCCCATCACGCGTGCAGCATTTATAAAATCACCAGGACGAAGCTCAATTCTGCCCCAGACGTTGGCAAGTGCTCCTTCATTTCGTTGTTCCTCGGCAGGATGCTGAGCCTGCTCCCGTCGCTGCTGCCATTCTTCTTGGGGAGGCGCAGCACGAGCAGCAGTAGCGGGAGGCGCCGGCGGCGTGGAATTCTCCATATTATCGCTGGCTTCCCGCTGCATCTGATATCGCAGCCTCTGCCTCATCACATACTGGGCCCGGTATTCCTCCCATGACAACAGACGCCCCGAATCTGGCTTCTCCTCGCCACCGTCTCCAGCAGAAAGGCCAGACTCAACAGACATGTAGAGTACGTCTCCGCCCCTTTACTACTTTCCCTTTGCTCCTTTTCGTTTACCTCCCCTTTTATTCAATGTCAATATCGCGACAGAAGATCAAATTCCTTTCCTATCCTTCCAAACTATGTGTCAAAAACACGATACTCCAAAGGGGGAGAGTGGGGAAAAAAAAGGGGCGTTGTTAATCATCCTTCTGGGTGTGGGGGGTTCAATGACTTGCTTAACAAAAAACAATTCATTCTCCCGTGACTGCAGAAGCCGACACGGAAGGAACGGATAACGTTTTCACGGAATATGAAAGTAAAATAAGAATAAAATCAGTGAAAATAAGAAAGAAGAATTGAGTGAATATTGGGTTTCCTCCATGCACAATCCCAAAAAACCAATCCATCACAAGAGCCGGAACAATAAGAAACCGCTTGGGTACTTACGCGTAGCCAAACTTCTTCAGCACCTCCAAGTTATTCTTGGAGACCTTCGAGAGAGCCTCCTTGCGCGCAGACTTCCAGGCGGCGCGCAACTTCTCCGTCTTCTTGTGGTGGCGGGTTGCCTTCTCCACACGGGCTGTCTCAAGCTTCTTTACAACATCGCTGTATTTCCAGCCAACGTGCTTGCACATGTTCCCCAGCACCGTGTAGGGACGCTCACTGCGGTAACAGTAGTGTCGCTGCGCCTTGGGGATGACCACACGGCCACCGGTGCGCACAACGTTCGTGGGAATGCCCTCGTACGCGACCAGCTGGCGCAGCGCCTTCTGACCGCGCTTGGTGTAGCGGGGTAGCATTGAACGCACCGTGCGAAGAAAAATGTCGGAGGGGCTGCGGTGGTGGAAAGGACCGAGTTTCGGGTTTGACAGCTTCCGCTTGCGAAGGAACTGCAGGTACTTGATCTTGTTGCGGATTTCCGTTCCTGCAATCGTCAGCTGCTCGCAACGCACCGCGGTAATCTTCTTACCGAGCAAAAGCTGCTTTGCGACGATGGCGGCAGCACGCCCCAGCACGTGGTCCTTGAGGTCCACGACGATGATCTCGGGGCGGTGCTTCTTGCAGCCCTTGCGGGAGCGTCGGTCAACGGCCTGGCGAGTAGGCAACACCATTTGTTAAACTTCACTCTCTTCGGTAGAAATACGACATGAAGCGTTCACAAGGAAGTGACGAAACAAAACAAAAAAAAAAAAGGAAAAGGAGTGGGGAGAAGGCATTCCAGGAAGAAGAGGTACCACATCATAAAAGAAGCAAAGTAAACGTCAGGAACGCCAGAAGAACAGTAAACATGAAAATATTGCGGTGTGGAAAAAATAAAAATAAAAATAAGGCGTCTGGGTAATCACGCACGCACAAAACAAGGCGCAGTTCTACTATTACAAAAGTACGCAATCAGTCAACCAGCCAAGCACATCAACAATGCAAAAAAAAAGATGCAGCTTCCACCCAACAGATCGTATATATTATATGTATACACATACCAGAAGCCACAAGTGGCAAAAAAGGCAAAATCTGGCAGAAAAAAAAAGTGTGAAACAAACGTCGTTATTTGAAATACAAGGTAAAGAATTGGGCACACACACCGGTAGGCCTGAGTGAGGACGTCTCAGAGTTGTTATTGTTGTTCAGGAAGCTAAAAAAAAAAAAAAAAAAAAAAAAGAAAAAGAAAAAGAAAAAAAAAGGCATACATATAAATATGAATGCCCGTGCCTTTGTACATTTGCGGAAAATATGAAATGGGCTAAAACGCAACAGGTTGGGGGGAAAAAGAAAAAAAGAAAAAAGCAAAACCATGCATATACGCCTTGCTGAGACCGTATTTCCCCATTCTCAAAAAAGAGAATGGTACAACAACGGAATGTGACAATTTGTTTCACTGCACCCGACATGCCTCACACCTCAGATAAGATTGATCCAACACCTCCACACCAGTTAAAACTCAAAAGCTCATAACGCATAAGCTACAGGGACCGGACTCTTCCCTCCGCGTGGGGGGCAGTGGAGGATGAGCGAGACAAACAACAACAAAAAAAAAAAAAAAAAAAAGCCACATTCGCTACCTTCCAACTCGACATAAAAAAAAAAAAAAAAGAAAGAATCAGGCAATAAAGAAAAAGAAAAACAGGGAAGTTCAACAAGACGTGCTATCGGTGACTTGGCCCCATTGGGTTGCAAATTCCTCCTAAGAGCTTCTAAAATACACACTGAGATAGAGGGAGTGTCGAAGAAGCAAAGTCCTTCTGGAGATGAGCAAAAAAAAAAAAAAAAAAAAAAAAAAAAAAAAAAAAAAGAAGAAAAGTGAGAGACAACATAAAAGGCGGGTATATATATGTATGTATTATATATTATATATATGTATATATCCCCTCTCTGGGTCTCTTCTACTTCCATTCATCTTTCTTTTATCTCCCCTCCAATTGCAAAGCGTTTTTTTTTTTTTTTTTTGCTGTTATAATTTTTATTTTTTTAGGTTTTGCTTTTTGTTTGAATTTACTTTTAAAAGTGTGCCACCCATTTACTCAACTCCTCTCGCGTCACTCACTGCTACTCTCAATCCTTTATCTTCACACACACACACACACAGAGAGAGAGAATTACTCCCTCTCATCATCTCCATCCTCCTCGTCCTCGGACAGCTCTGAGATATCTAGTGTAAGTGCGCCTTTCAGATTGGTGTCCACACCCTCATCTGTCTCAAAACCACCGCGTTCACGCAGGACACCCAAATATCCAAATCCGTAGCCGCAGCGGGGTTCATTCATGACATCCACAATTTCTTCGTTTACCATCATCTGTGCCTCCTCCAACGGATCTATGGGCAGCTCAGATGCCGTAAGCTTCTTCATCTCGTGTATGCGACGCGCACTTGACTGTGCTTCCTTTAACAATCTTATTCTTTCGCGTATTCGTGATCTCCGCGAAACATGGCCTCGTCGCCTTATAGAATGAGTTACGCCGTTGCCAGTGTCGCCATCCACAAAATTTTGAGATTCTGTTCCTCCTCCTACTCCCTTTCGACGCTTGCTAGGAAAAAAGATAGGACGCCTTCGCAACTCCATCGATTTTTTGGTTTGCTGCGTCTTGAGATTTTGCGTTTCCGAACCTTTCTGTATCTTATTATTCACACCTGTTGCACCTCTTTCACCTAATGAGCCTTGAATGGAATGTAATGAACCTTTTATAGCGTAGTCCGCGGTGCACAACAAGGCGGCGTTCGCACCGCTCATAAAGTCTATGGCTTCCTCCCAGCCTGTGATGCCGCACCACGTGTCTGCGGTGTTGCTAAGGGTGGGTGCTGCTGGTGCTGACGCTGGAGTCAAAGAGCCACTCGCAGATAATTCACTTCGCGTCACAGCGCCTGGACGGATACGATTAATTGCATTGCTATTTCGTTGAGGCAGACGATTTGTCGGATTCACTAACCGTATGTATGAAACAGTTCTATTTTTTGAATGAGACTCCGCATTTTGTTGATTCTGTTGCGTTTGTATTGACTTTGGTGATAAAGATGCGAGCTGCGGCTGTGGTTTTTGCTTTTGTTGCTGAAGCTGTAAGGATTTTGATGGCGACGAGAGCGATAGTGTCAAGTTACCTAAAAAGCCACGCTGTAGCGCAGAACCCTGTTTATCTTGTAATGGTTCACATGGGGACGGAGGCTTGACCGTGGATATACCTTCCAACTTTGGTGAATTCCGCTCAATTGGTGGTGGCGGTGGTGACTGCAGGTTAGACTTCAATGTGCCTTCTGGTTGCCGAAATGGATTGCGTCTCTTCTCATTCCCTGCTTCCCCCACGACTGGCAGATAATTTCCGACTGATTTCAGAGTAGTAGTGGTTGCCCCGCTCGTTGTTCTCCTGACACTCGTCAAAACTGGGGTTGCGATACCGGCGGCTGTTTGCCAAACAGGTGGAGCGTATGCTGGGACAGCAAAAAGGGCCATATCACCGGGTGCTGCATTGATAGCCTCCTCCTCATCATTGCATACCATAAGTCGCGAAGTTTTGCAGGTCCCAGTTAATGATATGGAGTCCAGGGATTGAATGGGTGGTAGATCAAAAAGGTGTGTCAAGATACCAGAGACATGAAAGACCACCTGCACCCAGCGATTTCGAGGGATAATCAACGGCATTTTGAAAACAACAACCCCAGTGTTTAGATCTGCTACACTCGCCTTGTTAAATTGTGTCCCAATGGTGAGGTCCACGCGAATAGAAGTACGGGTATGCATCGTCACCTCCAAAGAAAAGGAGTCAAAGGAGCTCAGGTACGTTTGTAGAATTATTAGTAACTGAGGAAACTTTTTCAACAAAAATTTGTAGCCCTCACAGGGTATTTCTACGCGCGCATGCGAAAGACCACCCCTCAGAACTAACACAGGTGCGCGCAGGGTGCGGTCATATTGTATGGCGCAGGATGACTCATTCTGTACTATGGCTGTCCTCAGGCATCCAGAATCACGTGGAACTAAAACTTCTTGGAGAATCGTCTGTTCAGTCATTCTGTGTTCGACGAGAACGTGCATATGACACCGCCAAAAGCTTTTTACTGCTGCGGCGACGTCAACACGCAACAATAAAAATAAAATCCCTATTTAAATTTACCAATGAGACTGCTTCCAAATCCAAAGTGAGCAGGAACCCACACTACCTATATATATACATATATGTAGGTAGGAAGACAACAAGTGCTCTTCCTTTTTTGATGGGAAGGCAGAGACGGGCACCTTGAACAATAATAAATTGAAACGAAAAAACGAAGAAAATAGCGGAAACAAAAACAAAACAACAACAAAAAAGGGGGCGTGTTGTGTGAAGGCCACAATGCAAACAACAAATCCAAAGTGAATAAAAAAAAAAAAAAAAAAAAACCCAAAGAATAGCAAATCAACTGAAAAACAAAGTGCATTTTCACCACTCTCTTTTTATCCACCCATATCCCATGGATTCTGTTGGTTGTTTGGTAATGCTTCACGCTTCATCATAATCATCCGCTGCTGATGGAAATTTGGGGGTTCCAATATCAAAAGGCTACATACGCCTTCCTTGTCTACGCACAACACCCCACCACGGTTTCCAAATTCATTACAATAGTTTGTGGCTGAAAATATTGTGAGTAGATGACGCTTGGTGTTGCTAGGAAAAAATTGGAAGCCTTCCTCCACCACTTGGTGCGCCCGGCAAACCATATCCAAATCGTTTTCTTTAAGAAACTTCTCAAGTGCTTTGGCGGAAAACACAAAAGATATTCGGCGTGTGCTTGGTGCCCAATCAACGTTTGGCGAAAGTTCGGCCTCTGGGTCTGCCCACAGCAAATCGCAAATGATCCCACTATGTGGGACATTACATGGACGCATGTCTGGCACTTCGTTCACACGCTTTAGCTCTGGAGACAGGCCCCCATGCATACAAAAAATAGTGCCATTAACGACAGCAGCAACCGGCAAAACACGAAATAGATCTGTAAATATACGAAACAGTTTTACCCCATACCGTCTTTTACATTCGTCAAAAAATCCGTACAGAAGCATTATTTGCTCATCTTCGTGATTTCCACGCAGTAAAGTTATTTTCGACGGCTCTATAATCTTCAGTGCCAGCAATGTAATCACAACTTCGATTGAACGACTACCACGGTCAACATAGTCACCCAAAAAAAGATATTTATCGTATGGGGCATCGGATGCTTTGAACTCATCTTGATGCGAAACTGAAGAGTCTTCGCTATAAATTCGACTTCTTTTATGTCGTTGAACCGGTAAAGCGTGATTACTCAACCCCAAAACCCCTCCTCCTAAAGGCGGTCTTCGGCTAAAAATATTCAAAAGATCATAGTACTGCCCATGCAAATCACCACATACGCAAACGGGAGATTCAACATACACGACAATTGGATCACTTGCAATAATAGGATAAGCCTCACGGAGGACACGAACAATAAGAGCTTCAGGAAGTCGTTGCTCATGAGGACTTGTAGACATATACTTCTCAGGTAGGAGTTCGAGTAGACGGTAGAGCACATCATGCTTTTCATTTAACGAGAGAGTTTCTGTAGGCAGTGTGCTTAATGAGCACCGTGTAAGGTCAGGTTTTTGATCCGGCTCATTTTTTTGTCGACTTCTTCTCATTTTCTGTTATTCCGTCGCCGTTGACGCCAATCCTACTTTGAGTAAACACGCTTTTTTAAATTGTTCTGTTTCTGTGTGTGCGTAGCCTTCAAAAAGCAAGTAGTGACAGAGTAGGATTCCGCTAAATTTAATATATCAACAGAATGAAAAGATCACCTAACAAAAAAAGAACCAAAAAAGAAATAATATCAATGGAAATAATAATAATAATAATAATATGGAGAGAAAGAAAATAGAAATAAAAATTAAAATGCGGCAATTACCTTTTTTTCCCGTCCTTTTTGCAGCGTGCCCACTGGATATATATTATGATGATGTTTCATAGTCATCCCCTTTTGAAAATCAGCTCTCATCATCTCCACCAGAAACAAAAGCATAAATAAGATTTGGCGGTTCCTCATCTAAATCATTTCTTATGGGTTCTGTTGGTATTGACCCTGCCTTGTCACTTCGCAAACTTCCTTTTGCAAATTCTTCATCATCTCGATGATGATAAGAAGAGTCCCGATTTCGCTTTAAAGTTGACACTTTTTTATCACAACTATCTGCTTCAAAATTCAAACTGCCTTCCATTAATGATTGAATCTGTTTCCGAGTTTTAGCCGACCTAACATGAACTCCGCCCGATAAGAGCTGCAAAATACCCGTAAAACGCACACCTACAATCCTTTCTTTAATCTCCATCTTTTCATCTTCCTGGTTCTTTCGTTCCACCAAGTAGAAGCGAACGCGTTGATTGCTCTGTAGGGGAATTTTCACGCGTGAATGGATCCCTCTTCCCATTGCCGCATCGCAGCAAACAACAGCAAATGGATGACTACTGGAACGGCCCTGGCTGTCAAGCATTTGCATAAATAAGTAGCTCTGGGAACCACCATTTAAAGAGGAAGATCGGGAAGATTTACGCGCACCACCCTTTAATTTTTTTGTTTCAAAAAGAAATTCCACATTAGTAATTTCTAATGCTGCAACCCCTGGACCAGAGGGCACACAAAATTCCAAACGATGCTGCAACTCCTTGTCGACTACAGTAGCTGTAAATGAAAGAGGGATACCCAACACTGATTTCTGCTCAAATACAGAGGGATGGAGTGTAATTTTAAACGGAACACCCTTTTCTAAAACCATGAACCTAAATATGAAAAAAATCCCAACAAAAATACCTACATATTTATTTATTGCATAAATTTCAAGGCCCCAGTAACAAAAAAAAACAAAAAAAACAAAAAAACAAAAAAAAAAGGCAGGGCAGAAAATATGCCCTTCATGTATAAAATGCGGTGTAATTCATTTCCCCATAAAAATAAATAAAAAAAATAACAAATAACTAAATAAAGTTGACACAAACATAAAAAAAAAAATAACATCAGAAATATTTATACGATAGAAGCGCAATAAATAAATTAAACAAATCAAAAAGGAAAAAAAGTAAAATAATCAAGAATTCGCAACGATATTGTTTTAAACTGTTTAATATCCAATTTTAATATATAGCTTTCTAATTTTTCTCAGACCTGTGAAAAACAAAAACAAACTAATAAAGGACCAAAAACAAAAATTGTTCTCTATTTCAAGCAATATATATATATATATATATATATATATATATATACAATAATAATAATAATAATAAAAGCTGGAAAACTCAGACGATATTGCTTCCCCATTTTATTAGAAATAAAAAAAAAAAAAAAAAAAAAAAAAAAAAAAAAAAAAATCCCCTTTTCATACATAAATATTTATATGCGATAATTTTCTATTTTACTTTTTTCAGGGCCCAAAAAAACCCTGACGCCAACGCAAGACAGTCTTTGTTGGCCGTAGATAGGTGAAGGGATCTTCTGATAGTTGACTATCCTTAATGTGATCTGGCAATTTATCTGACACTTCTCGCGGAAGAGCCGAGTTTATTAATTTTCGGAGAAGCGGAGGGGAAACGCATAAAGATGAATTTATTTCAGAGCTGGTTTTGGGGTTTTCTAAAGATTCATTCTTTTCCCCTCCAAAAAAACTTACATTCATAAGGCGACCAAGAGAATCAAAAATTTGCTCATCCGAAAGATTTGAAACAAATTCCACGGGGTTCAATCCTCTTGGAGTTTTTTCTTTATTACTCATATTTTTCTTCGTTTTCTTATCGTTCTTTCCCTCAAAAACTAAGCCGTTATCTGGCCCTTGTTTATACATTCTCGATAAGGTATAAACAGCAGAGGGAAGTGGTGGTGGCAAATCGTATGAGTCAGATTGTGAGTCTCCAATTCCCAAATTTTCTTGATAAAAGACTTTGTTTTGTTCATCATGAATTGAATGATGCATAACCTTTTTTTCGCTTTTTCGATTTGCCGTTTTTTTTTCAAGCCATTGTGTATTTGACTTTTCTATTGTCGGATGGAGGCCCTCAGTTTGATTTGATCGACCAACTTGTAATTCTTCGGGATTCCAATTGATGTTCTTATAATCACCTCCAATAAATGGCTTACGATGAATGCGCTTTTCCCCCTTGGTGAACGGTCTTTCACCTTCATTCAGTGATACTCTTTTCCATTTTTGCGTCCGCAAATGGTAGATATATAAACCATTATCTTGAACCGGGCCATTGGAAGATCTAATTACACCACCCACCAATATTAACCAATCACTCATATACGAAACGAGAGCATGCCCAATTCTACCCGCAGGAATTTCACCCTTACCTGGGAGAATTTTCCATTGACCTTTTTCTAAATCAAACTCCCTTAATTCCAAAACGCTTTCTTGCGTCGAAAATTGAACGCCTCCAAAAACAAGCATATGTGTCGGTTCCTGATTTTTTTTACTATGCATTCCAACCACCACAGCTTTATGCATCGCTGATGCAACAGGAGAATTGCAATTAGCCCATTGCCATGACCGCGTATAAATATCCCACAATGCCAATTCTCCAACCTCTTTGCCTTTTGAGACATCCAAGCCACCAAAAAGCAGGATATTATCCCGAAAAAATATACCTGAATGACCCCACAACAAAGGTCTAACAGAGGCTGTTGATGTAACACGACGCCAAATCATTGATTCCAAACTAAGAACAAAAGTATCAAAGAGTACGTTACCCATACTTAATAGCTGATGGGCTGAAAATTCTTTGGATGAACCATCATTATCCAACAAAATTGGATATCCTCCATGAATATATAAATCTTTATTTAAAACGACACTTGCATGGTGAATGCGACTAATTGGTTGATCACCTTTTGCAATTACATGGGACCATCGCCCAAGCTCTAAATCAAGAATATTGACAGAACGCATGCAATTCATCTGTTCATTAGGTTCTTCAATCATACCCCCAATAACCACCATATACCTTTCCCTGTATATGCAAGCTGTGTGATATGCACGACCAAAGGGCAAGGGTGTCGCGGGCATCAACTGAAGTTGATGCAAATTGTAATCACGATTAATAAGCAAAGAAACATCATTCACCAATCGCACTTTGTTAGAATAACGCGGCTGTTGATTAGAATAAATATTGTGCTTTCCACCAAATATAACCAAAGATGAACCAAAGACACATGCTGTATGTCCCTCCATCACTTAATGAAACCTGTGACCCAAGTTGCAATGCAGATTGTAAAAAAAATAAAATAGCTTTACCAAGATATAAATAAATATGAAAAAAAAAAAAAAAAAAAAAAAAAAAAAAATGATAATGGTAGTAAAAAAAGAAAAATATAACAAAAAATCCCGTCAATAGGTAATAATATTGATAATAATAATAATAATAATAATAATAATAATAACACTGATAATAACAAAAAAAGAAACAAAAAAACCCACAATCAAATAGAAAAACATAATAATATAAATAAATGATAATCATAAATATAATAATTATTATCAACAAGAAAAAAATGTTATACGTAAAGCAAAAATTTGTGGAGAAATATGCTCGTTCTTTCCTTGTTTTATTTTGGCTTTGTTGTGGCAACGCACGCGGACGGTGAGAATGCGGGCGTAAACGCGATGACGAACCACGGCGAAACTACTCAGGCACTCTTTCCCCGCGTTTTCCCGAATAGATGCGTTGGACCGCGCCGCGGTAACACAGGGCCCCGGACCGCGCGGCGTAAAAACTTCGCCTCGCTTCGGCGACGACGGGCGCAGGCGGGCCGAGCCAAGCGCGCGGGAAAGGAGGGCGGGAAGCCCGAGAAACGATGTCTCCCGCGCCGTTGTTGACGTGTTTGGTTGCCCGCTGTCGGTCGGAAAGCGAAAGGAAGGATGAAGCGGCATCTGGGGTGCGAGGGTGCCCGATGGGTTTTGTTTGTTGAGTATTCGTGCGTTGTTGTTTTCTCCTTGTTTTTTTCAAAATCCTCAATTAAATTATGTATAATCAAAACTGGGGGTACATTTTAATTTGGCGGTTTTTGACATTTGTTATATATATTTGTGTTTATGAAGTGGTCGTGTTCTTTTCAGTTTCTCTCGTCTGCGCTGCTGGAAAAACTGATAGGAGTGATATGAAAAAAGATGCAATTGAATTATCGCGCCAGTGACAGAGGCTACAAGGTTAAATAATAAAAAAAAAATATTCCTTTTTATATGTTTTCTGAGGCAATACCTTTGATTTAACAGTTTATATCCATTTTTTTTTTTAATACGTTGCAGTTTTTTTTCGACTTTCTTGTTTCTCCTTCTATTGCCTTTATAAGAAAAAGGAACAGTTGAGTTGTGTAATAAGGAATATGCTTCTAATAATGGCGTCTGTAATACCACAATAATAATAATAATAATAATAATAATAATAATAATAATAATAAAGATAACAATAATAATAAAGTAATAATCAGGAGTAAATAAAATATAAATAACAATAACAAACATTATATGACTCAGTATACAAAATACAACCGCATAACTACTCATCTACTCATAAAATTATTTGCTCAAAAACATGATATGGGATAATCCAAGGCGGATACGCATTTTGACCATTTCCTTTTAAGATCCATAGAAAATACGATATAAGGTCTGTATGCAGATTATAATAATACCTAACCGGAAACTTTAAAGAAATTTCCTGTTTATGGAGAAAAAAGCGGTAACCGAGCAGACAAGCCCAAAAAATATGCATCTAAACATCAGCGAAACATCCCTCAAAAAGAAATAATAAAAAAAAAACGTATCTTTATTTACTCATTTCCTTCTTCATTTTATGCAAAAAAAAAAAAAAAAAAAAAAAAAAAAATAATCAATATGTCTTTTACGTTTCTCCAGATTAATTTTAAATTATATCCAGCTTCATTTTTTTTAGTCGTTTTTCTTTTTCACAATAGTTCACCTTTCCATAATTTGGCACAAAAAAACACCTCTTTCTTTATTAAGTAAAAATAAGCTTTGTTTTCCCGTGTTTTTTATTTTTATTTATTTTTGTTTTCTTTTACCCGCTGCTTTCTTTTTATTCAACGTTTTTTAGTATTTAATACCCAAATGCCACAGCAGTGAGGCGCCCGCGCAAAAAGGGTGGGCCGTTCACTTCTCGTAAAACCTACTTTTTTGTTGTTCATATGGCTCGGCAGTCCGCGGCGAAGCACATATAAGGGAGAAATAATTTTTTGGCCCTAATAACATTCAGAGTGTTTGTTTTTTCTTTAATGGGCCCTTTCTGAGTTTTATGAACGTGAGTGGAAACGTTAACAAGCCTCTACGCATGTTTTTTTGTGTTGCACTCACGGAATTGATTTTGCGTGATCACTGGCCCAATTTTTTTTTTTTTGCGAGGTCCTTAGCGATGAAGTTGGAATTTTTTGCTTCACGCGGGTTTTCTTTCTTTTTAAATGTGCAGTTACCATTATAGAGGGCTTGATGGAATTTTTTTATTTTTATTCTATTTCCGTTAATCTTGATCAGGAATTTTTTCGTTAATATTATTTTTGCTGTGTTTTTTGCGAAGACACCAAATTCCTTTTTTTTTTTTTAAATATTTTATTCTTTTATTTTGCATGCAACGGCTTCCGTTTCCACTTCATAAGGAGTAATTAAGTGAACGCAACTCGCGTTACAAGGAGGGATAATAATAAAAGAGAGCAACGACAAGCAACTTATAACAGAATTAAGGGGGAAGGCAAGAAAAACAACAACAACGAAGCAAACACAAAAGATAGAGACCTTCGAAAGGCAGAGGAAATACAGGAGAACTTAAGGCATTCATTTACTTTTCTTTTGCGGAAAACGAAAATATATACATTTGTATATAAATTTTCTCACCCTTTTCCTAAAACGATAAAAAAAAAAAAAAAAAAAAGGAAAGTTTAAAAAGCAGAGAAAAGACACAGCTGAGAATGCCCAAGGCCAACAAGCATGCGGAGGTCAAGCCATCCAAGTACCGAACAGCCCTCTGCGAGTTTTACCTCCGTCAGGAGGAATGTCCCTTTGGCACTCGATGCGCCTTTGCCCACGGTGAACATGAACTTCAAACAGAAGAGCGCAACGTAGAACTACTTAAGGCCACCGGTCTGCAGCGACTAGACGCGGCCATTTCCCCCACCCCGACAAGGTGCAGCGCGATGAAAGCAGAGAGTTCTCTGAACGCCGTCTTCCCCGTCACTTCTCTCTCCCGACGGCATCCAGTTATTGTCTCACTTCCGTGTTGGACTGAGTCAAGAGTTGTTGGGTTTGAGCGGAGTGAGCCAACAACACCGGGAAAGAGACTAGATGAGCGTGAGGCCGCGCCATCCTTTTCTTTCCCGGCAAGGGAGGTGCATCGTGCACGCTGCAGCAGCAGATTTTCCGCTACTTGCTCCACTGAGGCCCCCGTTATGTACCGACACAATCCATACGCTCTCTCTACATATTACGAATAAAAGGTAGGCGAGAATTATGGTACCAGTGTGCGTATTGTGTTTATTAATACAGAATATAAAGGGAATAAGGTCCCCCCCAAAGTTTTTGAATATCTTTTTTCTGTTATCTTACAGAATGACAAAAAAAAAAAAAGTACGCTGTTTTTATTTTTGTCTTTTGCCATGTTAAATTATAAGCTTCGGCTTTGCTTTCCTACAGGATGCTGTTGGTAGTTGCTGTGAATATATTTTTTCAGCAACTTTTTTTGGTCTTTCTTCACCCAATGATTCTGGTTTGACTTTGGTAACAATATCATCAGATACCATTAGGGCATGGGAGGGACAGAACGACAGAAAGTTTAGGACAAGCGTAGATGGGCGTTATGAGGGAGTGGTTGCTCATGGACTGGGACACGCATGAGGAATGATGCAAGCAATACGGTAATGGGGCTCAGGAGAAAAAGGTCGGTTTACGGGGGAGATTGATTCAATTGGGTAAATAGTAAAGGAAGGAAAGTTGTAATTTATTTTCTTTCTCTCTCCACAGGTCTTGTGTAGCGTGTGGAAGTAAACATGAACACCGTGTATTGCATCCTCATTATCATTATTGCTACCAGCCGTTGCAACAGCTAAGAGTTTCATTTACTTTTTCCCTTCTTTCTTTTTTTTTTTTTTTTTCTTCTTCCTTTTTACTGTGCGTTTCTTCTTACCCACATTTTTTTTTTTTACCGATTTGTTCCGCGCAGTTTGCCAGCTTTTTGTTGTTATTATTGTTATTTTTTGGCGCTGCATTTATTTCTTTAATTTTTATTATTTGAGATGGGTGCATGAGGTAAACACGCTCATGCTTTTTAAGTGGCGATTCAAGCGAATAAGATGAACCTTTCAAGCCTGTATGGAGTATTGCCATTGTTTCATTTTTTTTTTTCCATGTCTCTGTCGTCTTCTCTTTCCTTATATATATATTGTGTCGATATGAATCAGGCAGTGATATCCCCGCCACTGACGATACGGACTCCATCCAAAGTTGAGCAACGCGAAAAGTGGAGTCAGGGAGACAATAAAGGTCTGAGACTAACAAGATAGGGATAAAAGGAAGTTACCCCAAAAATTTTTCTTTCTGTCTGGCTTGGGTTGAATGCGAGCATCGCACCAGAACCTGCGGAAGCGTTCTTCAGGTGAAAAGAAAAACAATGTGTGCGGCGTCAGCAAGAAGATTTTCAAGATACCGTACGTAAATACGGGTGTGAACAGTGACGATGCCACGGTGACCAGTGGAGATGCCATGATAGAAGGTGCCTCGGAGTTTTTCTTTGGTTTGACGGGTGTGAAGGGTACTGGAGACATTGTGCCGATACGCAAGGAGGAGTGGAAGGCAGCCATGCCAGGCGAGACGATCCCCGTGAACAACAGCTGTTGTGGCAGTAAACACAGGAATGGGGCTGGAAATCAGACACAGGATCAAGTCATGTGGATTGAATTAGGCCTATGTAAAGCGCTTGTGCGGGCCGTCACGCATATAGGATTTCTTTCTCCAACCCCTGTGCAGGTGCAAGCCATTCCTGCGGTTCTCGGCGGCAGTGACGTATGTGCACGGGCGGTAACAGGGTCTGGCAAAACGGCAGCTTTCCTCCTGCCGCTTCTGCACATTCTACTGACACGTGCACCTCAGAAGCAGTTGCATTCGGGAGGAAAGCGGCGTTTTATTCGGTCCATTATTTTGCTTCCGACGCGAGAATTAGGCATGCAATGCCAATACATGCTGCAACAAATACTGACCCATACAACTGGGTTGACTGTCGCCTTGGCAATTGGGGGTATCGCGCAAACTGCCCAAGAGGCAGCTCTGGAGTCGATTCCTGATATTCTTATTGCAACGCCTGGAAGGTTGGTGGATTTGCTCCACAACTACAAGGGCGCACATGGTTGTTTGGATGTCTCTGGCGTGGAGATGGTTGTACTCGATGAATGCGACAAGATGCTTACTGTAACACTCAAAGACCAAGTGGTGGATATCATTCAACGCGTCCCTGAGGAGACTCGACAGGTGTTAATGTTTTCTGCAACCATGACGAGCGAGGTGGACGAGTTCGCGAAGGAACATTTGTTTGAGCCGAAAAATGTGGACGTTGGACATGTGGCGCTCCAGTCGAAACTGCGACAGCAGTTTGTACGCATCCGCCTGCCTTCCGATGCAACAACAACAACGAGAACAACGGCTCCGTTGAGGGGTTGTGACAGTGAGGGGAATGGGGAAATGGAGGGAGAAGAAGAAGAAAAGGTGGACAATAAGAAGAAGCGTATTCGCTCGAAGCGGCTTCGGGATGCAGCAAAATCTGAGGCAGTGGATTCTAATGAGACGGAGGATGCTTTAGAGCACCTTACAAAGATTAAGTCAAGGTTTTTGGTGGCCCTCTGTCTTGGATATTTTAGGGAAAAGACGATTGTATTCACTCGCTACCGCACGACGGCACATCGTTTACATCTTCTTTTTACTGCGTTGGGTTTCACGAGTGCGGAACTGCAGGGGAATCAACTACAGGAGGAGCGATTTGCTTCACTAAAGAAGTTTGCATCGGGCGAGGTGCAGTACCTCTTTTCGACAGATGTGGCCTCCCGTGGGCTTGATATTAAGGGAGTGTCGACGGTCGTGAACTTTGACTTGCCTCCGACACTCACGGCGTATATTCACCGTGTTGGTCGCACTGCTCGCATCGGTGGTAGTGGCACGGCGGTGTCGCTTGTGGACGAATCAAGGGATGCTGACATTATGAGAAAGATACTTACAGTGAGCGGGGTTGTGAATAGCCATCAGGTGTCCTCCGTGAAGCGCCGCGACGTGCCGGATGAATTGCTTTCAGAGGCGACGAAGAAAGTAAACGCGGTGTTCCCGCAGGTGCGAGGTCAACTGGCCGCAGAGGCGTTAGAGGAAAAAATTGCGCAGGCGGAGCGGCGCTACAGCCGTTCCGCGGAGGAGATGCTTGCCGATGGTGTGACGGCACAGCCCAAGAAAACATGGTGTCTTAGTCGTGCGGAGCGAAAGCGGCGTGATGAGGAGGCGCGGCGACTCTACGAAAAGGAGGCGGAGGTCACAGTTCATCACTTTCAGAACGAACTGTCCAATTGGGACCGCGAGGAGAAGGAGTTCCTGCACAAGCAGAAACTGGCGCGTCGGCAGGAACGCGATGTGAAGGCACGCGCCGCGGAAAGAGTGAAAAACGCCCATCGTGAACTGCGGCGCAAGTCGGAGAAGAAGCTTCAGGCCGGGGCCATCAAGAAGATGAAGAAAAAGAAGATACGTGAAGCACGCAAGCAAAGGCGGGCGGAGAGCCGTGAGAGAAATGGAAAGGCCGCCTACAAGCGCCGCGACGGTTTAAAGAGGAAAAGCAAGTCCCGCCACCGGAAGCGCATGGCAAGGCATTAAGAAACTACCGCCATCCAATTGAGAGGGAATGAGAACGAAGAGATCGAAGAGAGGATGGAAGAAAAAAAAAAGGAAAGAAAAGGGAGGCCGAAGGAAAAGGCGCCTTAAGCGATTAAGAATGATAAGGAGCAAACAAAAAATAACAATGAAAACAAAACAAAACGAAAAGCAACAGTCGAAGAGAGAGGAACAAACAGTGGAGAAAAGCAAAGAGGCTTTTAGAAAATAATTGTGCCCGTGTGTGTGCTTGGTGGCTGCCGCTTTTTACGGTGGTCGTTGATACAGCCACCGCCGCCATTTTCAAAGCAATTCTCGGTTTCTGTCTGAAACTTTCTTTTTTTTTGCCGATGCGGCTTTATTATTATTATTATTATTATTAGAAACAGTTATGTCCACCACAGCTGGAACTTCCGCGCCACGGAGGGAGTGGGAGTATGCCGTCTCTGTCTTTGCCGGCTGCGTCTCTGGCGTGTGCTCTACGTGTATCACGAACCCGCTTGATACCATTCGCGTTCGACTCTCTGCGAGTCGAGGTGCCACCGGCAAGTCGCATAAAAGTCTCCTGTATACTGTAAGGGATCTATTCGGTATGGGAGTCGGACACGCCTTTTCGCGTGGTCTCGGGGCGAACATGATGGCGTCACTTCCTTCCAACGGCATCTATCTGCCGTCGTACCGCTTTTTGCAGGAGGAAATGGCGCAGCTGGGCGTGGATGAGCGTATACGGCCCGCTTTGTGTGCCATTGGTGCTGTTTGTACAACGAATTTAACGCTTGCGCCGCTCTTTTTGGTACGCACGCGTGTGCAGGTGGATGATAGACTGACCGTACGAGAAGTCTTTAGGGATGTGATGCGTCGTGAGGGATTTGTCGGCTTCTACCGCGGTACGGTGACAAACATAGGTGGGCGCTTTGTAGAGGAGGGTCTTTTCTGGTCCGTGTATGAGCTTCTTAAACGCATAACAAAGGAAGGGTCCTTTAAAGATTCAAACAGCTTTCTTCTGACATCTGCGGCGATGGTATCGCTGACGATGGTCTCGAAGCTGGTGGCGGTGGGTGTCGCCTACCCATACAACGTTGTCATTACGCACCTGCGTACCGTGAACCTTGTGACACGTCAATGTGAACACACACGATTTTTCCCTACAATACGGCATATTTATCAAGCGGATGGAGTTGTTGGCTTTTACAAGGGCCTCTCTCCCCACCTGCTGCGAAGCATCATTAGTAAGGCAGCGCAGATATACGCCTTTGAGATTGTCATGTATGCGTACATGTGCTTCAATGCGAGGGCTAAATACGCAGCTGTAATTTCTTCAAACTCTGCGACAGCGACATCCCCTATGGCGGTCTCTGAGGCCGATTAAGAGTGGAACCTCAACGACGTGTTGTGTGATAGAGAATGAAAAGAAACTGGGTTTAATAGAATTAAAAAAATACATAAGAAACGACTTTTTCCGTTTTTTTTTTTTTGCCAAAGAGGTGAATTTATTGAGGGTGAGACTAACAAAAAAGGAAGAAAAAAAAATGGACAAGTTGCACTCTTACCACAATTATTGATCTCTCTCTCTTTTTTTTTCTTGCGTGCTTGTGTGTTTCTGCAGGGGAGGAAGTTATTTGCCTGGGAGTTCTCTCTTTTTTTCTTCCTACCAGCAATATTTTTCTCTGGATGGATGATAACATAGACGAAAGAGAGAAGGAGTGAAATAATTTAAATTGGTCCTTTCTCCCTTCACACATTGCCATAGATTGGAATTCCTTTTCTCCCTCTGCCTCTCTCTCTCTTTCTCCATATGTCTTTTTGCTTTATATATATATCTATACTTCTTCTCTTTATTGTCACCTATTCATATGTGCATTGTCCAGATTTATACACCGCTTTGCCTTTGTTCCTTTCTTTGATTTGTCTGTCGCTGACTTCACACGGAGGAGGGAGGAGAGAGATGGCGATAAAATGACGGTGCTTGAAAGGGGAAGGTGTCTGTCTGTGTGTTTTATTAACGCTCAGGCACACACACACACACACACACACACACACAGACAAGTATTTGTGTGTCATTTGGGGATGAAATGCGGAGATGAGCCATGCTCTTGTCAACATTGTGCTTTACTTTATTTTGTGACTTTGACGCAAGGGAAATGCAACAATAATTGAAAACCTGAGGGCCGAAGTAAAAAAAAAAAAAAAAAAAAAAAGTGGAAGGTGCTTAGGAATTGCTTGCATGTTTGGCACCCCTTTGTCAGTTTTGATAGATTCTGCCATTGGGTGAGGCACTCATGTGTGTACATTCCTGAAGATGTATTCACGAGGGGCGAGCGAGAGGGAACGAGAGGTGACGAACGAGAGGGCGAAGAGGAGGCAAAAAGAAGAATAACAAAAACAACCACACAACATCCGCCAAAAGGGCGGGGGTGAAATAAAAAAAGAAGGAGCGAGGGAACGAAGAGGAGTTACGATGGAAGTCCGATGAATTGCATCGTCATGCTGGTATGGCGGTGGTGGTGGTGACGGTGGAGAGCTATAAGACTCTAACCCAATTTCCCTTTCTTCTTTTTTCCCCCTTTTTTTAATGTTGTTGTCATTTGGAACGTTGACACGCAGTCGCATTGCACGGTTTTTTTTTTTTTTGCGGAGTTCTGGAGCTTTCTCTCTTCCACGCTGCTCTCTGCCCCCCTTTTTTCCCCAGTGAGAGGAACATCATTGGCACATGAACAGGAGAACAAAAGCGCCGTCTGTGGCCGTGGAGGAGACTGAGGATACACGACTGGAAAATTTTGGGCGATTTCTCTACGATTCCTTTGTAAAGAACGTGTGTCCGTCCATATTTGAACCACAGCTTCGATATTATGGTGACTACATTCATCACTTTGGCTTTTTTGTAGAGGTCAATACGAAGGGGCAGAGTGTTTCTTTCTTGTCGTCCACGAAACATCCACATGGTCGTCATGATGGTGTGTCGTTCTCCCACGATGGTGCCGCTTGCGGAGGCGATGTTGTTGTGGACGCCGGGTGGGGCATCGGCGAGTCGGAGCAGAAGGAAGCGGATGCACAAGCACGCGCAGTTGGCCCGTTGGATGGGGTAACAAAACTGGAGGAAATAACAGCAAAAGTAATTGCGCCGTTTCAGCAGACAACGTGGAGACAGTCTGGGACACAGTGCTTGATGAAGAAGGCACGGGCATTGTATTGTTGGTTGTGCGAGAACGTAACTGTAGAGCTTCCTTCACCTTCTCCCGCGGTCGAGGAAGAGGCCGCTCCTGCTGCTACCACTGCAAAGAAAGTGACTGGACGAAGGGGCGCCGCGGCATCTCGTAACGCAAAACGAAAGTTAGGGGTTGATGTGCAATTCACAACAGCCCCCGTGGAGGTTGTCGACCCGCTTGAGGCGGCCATGCGTAAGCGTACCGCTGACCCGCTTATTTTGGCACGCTTGTATCAGAAGTGCCTGTACTGGGCTCAGGTGGAAAGTAAGGTGGTTGAAGGCTACGTGCGAGGACGTGCGCCGGAGGAAGTCATGGAATGGGCATGGAATATTGTATGTATCCCACAGGGGGAGAACAGCATGACACGGTACCTGGTGGACGTTGCTCTCTCGGCCTACACTGGACCGCTACGTTACACCACACGGAATAAAGACGTAGTGGAGGAAGCGGAGGCTGGTAGGGAGCCCAGTTCAAAGGATTTGCCATCTGTTAAATCCAAGCGTCTTGCTGTCCCCCAGAAAGAGAAGCCAAAACAAAACGTTCTTGATGGCCCAATTTTGGCGTCGTCTGTTTCAGCGGAGAAATGCATGGAAAGTTTCTATTTCAATACAAAACCACAGGAATTTTGCTTCACTCACTTACCCAAAGAGAGCCACAATACATTGCTCTTGAATCCGCCACGGAAATCTCTGTGGGAGGGCGCTCCCTGTCTGACGCACACGTTCTTTCGTTTCCCATTGGCGTTGCAGTCACACCGGCGTCGATGCCTCTTCACGGTGCGTTCCACGCCCTTTTATATTAGTCTTGTAAATGAGAAACCTGAGCGGACGGAGCTTTCCTGCTTCATCTACAAGGGCACACTGGAGGCGTTGCCCGAAGATCTCAGCACGGCGACACCGCTGGGACCTCAGTGGGTGTGGCACCAACGCGAGGAGGCCACCAATAGCGAGACCTTTACAATAATGGTGCCAGAGGCTGGCTACCATAGCGTTGTGGTGGGCGCGAGAACGATACGCAAAGACCCTTTTACTGCAGTCGTTTCTGAGGAACTTTTTGTGCCTGTTGTGGCTTATCAAGTTCTAGTGACGTTTGTTCCGCATCAATTACCGCAATTTCCCCGCCAGTACTTTACCCCCTCTGTTTGTAAACTTCTTGCACCTTTAACGCCTCATGTTCCGGAGGGCTCTACGCATTTTCTTGTGATGCCATCGTGCCCAAATGTTGCGGGTGTGGCGATCGTCTCAAAGCAGCCCAGTGAGGGAGATAGATTGCTGTTGGCATTCCTGACCTTTTCGCCCCAAAACGTCGCGTACACGGGCACCGTGGTACTGACCAGCGGCAGCGAGGCTGAGGTGTGGATCCTTTACGCCGCGCCGGACCATAATTATGTGAACTTAACGGAACTTCCTCGTGCGGAGCCGCGTTTCCAAACGCGGTTACCTCCTTTAGGCTCAGATGTTGGTGTTGCTCATGGCGTTTTGCCGCATATATCGCCGCAGAAACCGAAAAGAGAATCGAATTTGCTGTTTTTCCCTTTTGTGACGGGCATTGAAGTCAAGAAGCCTGGCGCGGCTGTTAATGAAGGGCGCTACATCCAACCGCAGCCCACACTGGAGGAGGAAAAACAGCTAACACTCCGGCGCCTCATTGGCGTGGAACCAGAGCTGCTGGACGAGGCGACGGCTGCCATGTTGAAAAGGTCGTTGCCTGTTGGATCTTACTTTGAGAAGAAAATTTCACTCGGTTGGAGGGCGTTGGGGGATGTGTGATGGCAAAAATGACTCTTGGACCCGTCTTTTATGTAATAAAAAAAAAAAAAAAAAAAAAAAAAAAGCAAGACCGCGTGGGGAGTTTGGGACGCCGTGGCGTCTTGAGTTGGCATATATATGTATGTATATTACTTTTTTAAGTTTCTCTCCTCGTATTTTGTGCTGCTGTTGTCGGGTTTTCCTTTGAGGGTTGTGTGGAGGTGTGGACTCCTTCCCTGGTGGGTGAAACAGAACTAAATTTCCCTTTCCTGTGCTTTTTCTTTATTTTATTTTTCTGGAAAAAACGACGGCTGCAGCAGGAACGAAGGAGAGGGGAAGGAGCATCAAAGCACACACGCAGTCGCCGGTCTAAAGAAAGAAAGAAAAAAGGAGACAAACCGACACGAATGCTATCCTGCGCGGTGATTGGGTGCGGTGCTGCCGGGATGGCGGCTTGCACGGCCTTACGCCGGAGTGGTTTGCTAGTGACATGCTTTGAGCTGGCGGCAGACCCTGGTGGCATATGGAAGAGCGACCCACGCAGCCCTTTTTCCTCGCGGGGACTTGTGTCGCCTGTGCACCCAACGATGCGATGTGTACTACCAAAAGACCTGATAAGTTTTGGCGATTTGCGTTTTGATTACACTGTGCCGCAGTTCCCACATCACTCTTCTGTGTGTCGCTACTTGGAGCAGTATGCGGAGAAGATGGGCATCCGAGGGCTTGTGCGCTTCAACACGAAGGTGCAGTCCGTCCGTTACGAAGAACGGGATGCCCTGTGGCGCATTATTACAGTTAACGTTGTGAATGGTGACGTTTTTGAATGGTCATTTGATAAGGTGTGTGTGTGCACCGGTCAAACACAGGAGCCACGATACCCGGACGGAATAAAGGAATTGCTAGAGCCCTACCTGAGGGAGGGTGGTGAGCTGCATCACGCCTCGCATGTAAAGGATTTTCGCCAGTTTAAAGGAAAACGTGTTGTTGTTTTGGGCGACGGCGTCACGGCATCTGACTACTGCTGGGAGCTGTTACGTAGTGGCTCCGATGTGTACCAGAGCAGCTGCCAATCTCTTTACATGCCGCAGCAACGCCAAAAACAACAACTCGAGAACGGTGCGAACTGGTCTTCTTTGAAGATGCATGAAGGTGGGGCTATGCGTGATGTGGCAAGCGCCGCTCTGCACCTGCTTTCCTGCTCACCTGGCTGGCGTAAAGATATTACAAAAGGCAACCGCATTGTTTCAAACTGGACTAAATTTAGGAATAGTGCTTGCTGGGGAGGGATGCCAGGCGTCGGACACCCTCTTCGCAGTGAGGGACGCGGCATATTATTCACAGAGCAGCCGAAGCGGATAGTAGATATAATTGCCGAGGCAAAAACACGCTCTACGGCGCGCGATCGGCAGGGAGGGATCCAAAGTTCAGACGATACCCCGGGTGAAATCTTTGTTGATAACATTGATGCGATCATTTGTGCCACCGGATATCACACACGCTACCCGTTTCTGCATCGAGACATGCGAAATGTGGTGGAGGGATCATCACTGCTGCAAATTTCCAAAAGTGAAAAGGGGCAATCACCGCCGTCGCATGGAGATAGTACCGGCAAAGAAATGCACCACCATCGTGGGCTTTATCTGGGCACACTGTACGTTCACCGTCCTTCCATTGCATTTGTGGGGATACAAAAGGAACTGTTGCCGCCTTTTATGCTTTTCGAAGCGCAGGCGAAGTTTATATCTTATGCCTTTACGCATCGGGTGAACCTTCCTGTTGGCGTGGAGGGTCTACTTTCGCGGCAGTCCGAGCTGATGGAGCGTTACCCACTGCTTGAGAATTTGTACCATCCTCAGGGCCTTGGGCTGTACTCGGCGTTGTATTTCAACGTCCTTCAGGAAGAGCTGCAGGTTGGCTCCCGCAACACATACACCGCCAGCATCGTGGAGCGGCGGAGTTGGATTCTTACAACAAGTCTGCTGCGTCTTGTACACAAGCTGCGATCCGTGGCTCCGTTGAAAAGAAAGAGGCAGCATGTTCTTTTCAGCAACGCGATATAGTTTTGCGATGGAGGGACACCCAATTGTGTGAGTAGCCGTGCTCGCTGTTTTTTTTTTTTTTTTTTTTTTTGAGCGACCATATGACACGTTGTTGGGGCGCAATTGTGTCCTTGTTTTTTGTGGGATTGGCGATTTCGTGGTTTCTCCTTCTTTTCACTTTTTTTTTTTTTTTTTTTTCCACGTACATGTGGAAGGAGCTTTTTACGAGAACAGCAAGGGAAGCGGAAAGAAGAGTTGGTGGAGGGGAGCTAAACAAAAAGGAGGCGGATATATATATATACATATACATACATATATTAAAACAACAACAACAACAACAACGACAGCAACAGCAACAAGGAAGAACAACAACAAAAGGAGTGGTGGGGTTTAGCACAACACGTTTTTTTTTTGTTCTTTTTACTTTCTTATTGAGAGTTTGACACGCCGTGACACTTTGCATTTGCCACCCCAGCAAGAGGAGGAAGAGTAACACGTGAAAGTACGCCACGGCATGCGTCGTGCGACTGTCTTTCCGCTGCATGCCGGCGTTGTTATAAAAGTCACTGGGGCGGCTCGTTTCTGTAGTGCAGCGGCCACCGCCGCTGCCGCCCCATCGATGCCGCCGCCGCCGGTGTCAACGACGGGACGGACGCTCATCCGCAACATGAGGCCGCGGGAGCTGATGCGGGAGCTGGACAATTACATCATTGGGCAGAACGAAGCAAAGAAGGCGGTAGCGGTGGCGCTGCGGAATCGCTGGCGACGCCACCATGTTGGTCCGGAAATACGCGAGGAAATTGCACCGAAGAACATCCTCATGATAGGGCCTACGGGCGTTGGAAAGACGGAGATTGCCCGGCGTCTGGCAAAGTTGGTGGATGCGCCCTTTGTAAAAGTGGAGGCAACCAAATTTACGGAGGTGGGCTTTCACGGCCGGGATGTGGAGAGCATCATTGAAGACCTCTACAAAGCATCGTTGACGCAAACAAAGCAGAATCTCATGCGGCAGAACGAAGCGGTGGCCCGACAGAAGGCAGAGGACCGTATTTTGAAGGCTTTGGCCGGTGTGTCGGATGGGTTTCGCGAGCACCTTCGCTCCGGTGCCCTGGATGACATAGAGGTGATGGTGGAGCTGCAAGAAAAGGCACCGAAGCCCAAGACAGCAGCAGGCGAAGGTGTCTTTATTGCCATTGATCTCCCCGGCGCCTTGGGCGCTGCACAGACCCGGACGGTGAAGAAGTTACTAAAGATTAAGGACGCCCTTCCTGCCGTGCAGCAGGAGGAGCTTGAGAAGATGGTTGACACGGAGGATGTTTCCGCTGAGGCGTTGCGAGCCTGTGAGGAGGATGGCATCGTGGTGATTGACGAAATTGACAAGATTGTCACCGCATCCGGGGGGTACAAGGGACATCAGGCCTCTGCGGAAGGTGTCCAGCAGGACCTGCTCCCGCTTGTGGAGGGCACAACTGTGTCAACCAAGTTTAATGTGCAGATTAAGACGGACAAAATTCTTTTCATTTGCAGTGGTGCCTTTCATAACGTGAAACCCTCTGACATGTTGGCAGAGCTTCAGGGACGACTCCCCATTCGCGTAGAGCTGAAGCCGCTCACTTCCGACGACTTTCACCGCATCATAACAGAGCCCAAGTACAACCTAATTAAGCAACATATTGCAATGATGGAAACGGAGGGAGTCAAACTTGTCTTTACGGAAGACGCTCTCTGGGAGATCGCCACGGTTGCCGCTCACATAAACTCCACCGTGCAGAACATCGGTGCACGTCGACTCATCACCATCACAGAGAAGGTGGTTGAGGAAATCAGTTTTGATGGTCCTGACAGAAAGGGTGAGACGTTTGTCATCGACGCGGAGTACGTCAAGAAGTCTGTAGAAAACATGGTGAAAAAGGTGGATATTAAGAAGTTCATTCTTTAGATAACAAGATTTATTTATACTTATATGTATGTATGTATGTATCTATCTATCTATATATCTACATATATATATATATATAAGTAAATACTGAAATATTTACTTTTGCCTGCCGTGCACTCATTATTACCGCAAATGTCGTGCGCGGAGAGGAGCGAAGAAAATTGAACGAACAGAGAAATGACGGCTCTTTTTTTTTTTTTTTCTTTTTTTTTCTTTTGGGCCTCATTTTTTAGAAATGGACTGAAATACATCCATGCAGACAAGAAGGCGATATATATATATATATTGGGATTGGTCTCCCACGCCATACATACATATGTATGGTCTTTTTTTTCTTTTTCTTTTTTTTTTTTTGGATGTATGCAGGGATTTGGACGTTGCTAGGGGATCCGGAGGAGGTGAGTGCGTGAAGGGGCAGGAAAGGCGCTGACGGCGAACGAATTTGTCAAGAGCCGGAGACGGCGGATGGGAGAAAAAAAAGAAAGGGAAATGCGTGTGTGACAAAATAAGGGAAAAGGAAAACAAAACAAAAACAAAACAAAACAAAACAAAAAAGAACGAGGGAAAAGAGGAGGGAAACAAACAAACAAAAGAAAAAGGGCGAAGGAAGCATTAAAAACAGGACAGAAGTTCTGAAGACATGCGGAGGGAGAAAAGGGGGGAAACAAATAAAAAAAAAGAAAAAAAAAAAAAGAAAACGGAAACAAACAGAAAGGAATTCAAAGGTCACGTGCAAAAATAATAATAAATAAAAAAAAAAAAGAGAGGAGGGATGAGATGAGGGTTTAAACAGCCGCTCATCCACTGGGACGGGGGGAAAAAACAACAACACACCGCCGTCATATGTTGTTTGCGGTATTTGGAGATTCATCAGTTGTGTGTGCCTTTGTGAATACGTGGCAGTTTTTTTTTTTTCTTCTGACTCTTTTTTTCTCTTTTTCTTTTTTTTAAATTTTATTTTGCATGTGCCTTTGCGTTTTTTTTTATTTTTATTTGTGTGTTTCTGCCATTTGATCTGGCGCTGTGGCTTTTTTCCCCTTCTCCCCCCTTTCTGTGCAGTGTGAGTGAATGCTTGTGTGCTTTTGTGGTTGTGTGTGTGTGTCTTTGGCAATGGCCACTGCGACGCCTGCAAGAGGCTCGGTAGCAGCGTCCTTTTGTTATTATTATTATTATTATTTTTCTTTTTTGGCCTTCGCTGCACTTGTCTCAGAGCTGTGACGTAATTCTTCCCCGCCTTATCACTCTCTCTCTCTCTCCCTTTTTTTTTTTTGTTGTTGTTATCTTTCACCCCACTCTTTCTCGCTCGCTTTCTCTCCCTTGTTTACCTCCGACACTTGTTTTGGTTGCGTCAGCATGCGTATTTATTTATATTTTCATAAATGTGCCTTCCCCCACGCCCCCTTCCTGCCAGTGTCTGTAAGATGACGGCATGTTTTCTGCAGCTCTCTTGCATCGCTGTTTTGTTTTTATTCACCGTTTATTGCGACTTTTGTCAAGCGGCGTGCGTGTGTGTGGGTGTGGCTTGCAGTCCGCCACTCGCAGGCACAGACAGAAATAAGTTTACGGGACGTTTAGGCGCTGAGGAGACAAAAAAGAAAAGGAAGGAAAAAAAGGAAAAGAACCGAGCAAGAACGAGGGCGAGCGCAGGAACGGAGAAGGGGCGAGAATGCGGTCGACGGCACTGCGGCTGTACAAGATGCCGAAGAACATGGGCGTCGCGCCGCGCTTTGATGTGTGGAATGAGTCGTACGAGCCATGGCAACACATGAAGCGCATGGGTCGGCTGGTAGGCACCGGCTTCTACATTCCGCCCGAGTGGTACAACCACTTCCGCATGTTTCCGCCCATAAATCACAACTTCCAGCAGGAGAAGACACTCAACCCGCGTAACGAGAGCGAGCCAACGCAGGACGACACGGGGTCGCTCAGCCAAGAGCGGGCGGCACTCCGCGACGAGTTAGCGCGGAAGAGTCGGCTGCTGGCGTCGGAGGGGATGCGGTATTACAACATCTTTTGGGTGCGCAAGCCGCTTGACAGGATGGAGAAGGAATACTACGAGCTCAAGAGGAAAGGCATTGCCCACAGCGAGGCCATCAAGAAGGTGCTGGAGGGCTTTTACAAGGAGTTGGCGGTGAAGAAGCGTGTGGCAGCTGTGCAGGCAGAAGAGGCGAAATTATCGGGGCGGTTTATCACAATGCGTGAGGCAACTGTTGTGCTGAACGTCCTTGCCCAGTTGCATCGCGAACAGCTCACACCGCACCAGGTGACGCTTCTTGCACGGGAACAGCACCAGGCTACAGAGAAGGCAAGTGGACTCACGGCAACGGTGTCTCGCGTGTCAGCTCCAGCAGCGGGCATAGATGCGGATTCAACAGCGTCAAAAGAATCAGGCTCCGACGAGGCCCTTTCGGCAGATTCGCTGGCGAACATGTTGGAGGATGATCATGCGAGCGGTGCTGGGACGCAGTACCAGGTGGAGGTGAAGCATAGCGCACGCGACAGCGTGAGACAACTGCATGAAAAGTCGACAGACGACACCGGTTCACCCGATTGGTACACCGGTGCGTCGCCTGTGTACAATGGCGCCGCGTAGCGATGACTCTCTGACATTTTACTTGACTTCACTGAGCACGCATGAAAGCTCTGTGCTGCTTGTTTTTTTTTTTTCTTTTCTTTGAGCAAATAATAAAAAAAATATCTTTAATTGCGCATTGACTTCCTACACTCTTACATCCACACACACAGCCGCCTTTTTTTTTTTCTTCTCTTTTCTTTTTTTTTTTGATATCTTTACGTTTTTTTTTTTTTTTTTTTTTTGTGACCATGTGGGGGGTGAGGGGAGTTGAACATGTCGTCATCCATCGATTCTGCTCCCCGTGTGCCATACGTCGTAGTGCCCGAAGCGTTGCGGACCGAGTACGGCTTTCTTGACACCTGCGCTCTTCATTACTGCGCGCAAGTTGAACATTTTGTGGTTTCGACGGGCAACGGAGGAGAGCGAGAGCCCGCAGTGTTGTTTATTACATGCGACAGCCTCTACATTGGCGATAACCAGGGAGGGATTTATCGGCGCGTGGAACTCAAGAATATTTGCTGCATTTTGACCAACGTTGGTTTCTCTTCGTCTGATAACCCCAGCAGTTCGCGGAGCCTGTTCACCGCGTTTGTACTCAGCAACCCACAGGAGCCAAGTGATATCGTTTTAGCCGGAAAAACGGGTTATGCTGCCGCGGTGGTTGTTGAGCGGCTGCTGTCGTCATGCGGGCATCCCGTTCCGATGCAGAGATGCATGACTGATAGACATGACCTTCTACCGGAGGGTGTTGTGCGGCTGCCACCACGTGGCAAGCCCATCTTGACCTTGCAGGAGCAACAGGCCTTGCGCGACAGCATTTCTCCCCGCAGTGGGGCGGCTAACACGGCGTTCCTGTCGTCTGCCAATACATTTGGGGATCGCCTCGGGGCGACGCTTGCTCGCTTGGTGGATGAACAGCGGAGCAGGACGACGGCCCCCGACACCGTCGCCGCCGATGCTGTTCCCCCCGATGTGTGGGTGCCAGTTGCCGTTAGACGTTGTTTTCCACCCTTCAACGATGTGTCGCTATTTTGGGGCGGGTCGGTGAGGTTCTATGGCAAGACACTAAAGGAGTCTTCGGAGGCCACTCTCTTCATCACCCCGGCGCAGGTTGTTGTGGTTCACGCACAGCAGCCGGTGCGTGTGCTGCCGTTGCAGGCCATTTCGAAGGTTCTCGTTCACAGCATCGACAGTGTGCGAAAGCAGCGTTTCACCTTTTTTGTTTCCAGCCTGAAGGACGCGGACATCTGCATTCAAACCGTTGGAAAGGATAGCGACTTACTTCTTAAGCGGGTCCACAATGCCATTTGTGCTCTCGATCCAACACGCGTACCTCCCATTAATCCCGTCGCAACCACCAAGGGGTTGAAGCTGCGTCTGAAGCCAAAGAAGGGGTATAAATTACCCACCATCGCGATGCCGCCAACTTCAGAGAATGCACGATACAGAAATTTCGTTTTTGAACGTGTGAGGGATATTCTGCGAGCATGTGAGCCATTGAAACAAGATACCGCCGCGGCGCTTACTGAGCAGTTCCTTGGAAGAGAGCTGGAGTTGCTCAGCCTTCTCTACAACACCTATCCGGAGTATGCCGTGCGTCAAGAGTTTTCTTCAGTGCCCGAGCATCGTGAGAGATTGTTGTTATTTTGTGCAAAATATCTCCCCGACAGCGTTGGCATCGTGGACGATGTTCTTAACAGTTACAAGGGGCGTGAAGAGGAGCTCTTTCATCATCTTGTGATGCGATACGGCCCAGAGCCCCGTGAGAAAACAGTAGGATTGGAAAGGTATAAAACAACCCTGTCGCCGGAGGAAATTAGGAGGACGTTAGTGAATTTCTATCGTCACTATGAACCAAAGAAGATTGCAGATGTGGACGCGATTATGGCGCTCTACCAGGACCGTGAACAGCTGCTCTTTGAAAGACTCACACAACTCTACGGACCAATGCCGCTTGACCAGGATTCTTCTGCGTTGTCCGTGCAACCAAATTTGCTGCTCTCTCCACGGGACGCCTCCCACGTGTCTTCATCACCGCCACTGCCAAATGAGGATGAAACGGCGGATCGACCTTCGTGGCGTCAGAGACTAGAGGCTTTTCTTGCACGCTACATACCAGAACGCAGCGGGGATGCAGACATGTTGCTTCAGAAATACGCTGGACAGGAAGACGCTCTCCTCTGTGGGCTTGAGAAGAAATACGGCCCCGAACCGGTGCCTGTCACACGACGCAATCGTGCGAGGGTTTCTGCTTTTTTTCTGCGTGCGGGTCTGCCAGAGCCTGACGAGGCGCAGATTGACGAGACTATCCGCTCCTTCCATGGGAGTGAGGAGGACTTTTTCCTTTACCTAGAGCAACGTTACGGCGCGGAGAGTCCGCTGCAGTTTCCAAGGGAGGCAGAAGAAATCACTGCGGTGGAGTTTGCAAAGGTGGATCTTCTGACAGAAGTTCCCTTTGTGGAAGTGCCCGAGTCCCTGCAGTGTCTCTTTCCTAGTTTCCGTGGAAGAGCCGCGCTTTTTTGGTTTGGCCGCGTCCTTCACTGGGAGCAACCGGCACCGCCGACACTGCGCTGTGCCTACCTCACATCCTCGCACATTTATGTGGGGAATTCTGAGGCCGACACCGTGCGGTGTACCGCGTTAGAACGGGTAGAAGCAGTGTACATGAATTCGAAACGCGAACGTCGTGAAATGCCCCCGAGCATGATTATGTGTGTGCATGAGGAGCACGATCTCTTTTTTGCCTTTGCGTCAGATGAAGAGGGGCATCAACTCCTGTCAGTTCTTACAAGCACACTCACACAGTATCATTTTGGCCGCCAGTGTCGTGTATTTGCGTGCGCCAACTTCACTGATTTTGGCATTCAGGTCAACTGCGCGCGTCCACCGACGTACATCAACCATGTTGTGGCCGTCTTGCAGCGACCCCGAACCAACGCGTCTTTGCGCATCAGCCAGAAAAACAATGAGGCCGCCAGTAGTGATATTGACGGTGATGATATCCATGTTCACCGCCTGCTGAAGCAAAAAGAATGCGAATTGCGTAGTGGGCTTCACGACGCTCTTATCCTAAAAGATGACGGCCATCAGAATGTGGAGCTGCAGAGGGATGCCGTTCTCGTTAACCAGCGATGGGCTGCCATTCGCCAGTTAGCGACGAAAGAGAGGAAGATGTTTGGTACTGTGCCCCCGCGACCCAGCGCTGGAAGCGTTATCCTCAGTAACGCCCGTTCAACAATGAATCGCACAAATTCTCCGCCGCACTCGTTTCAGGCAGTCGCCAATGTGCCGTCGCATATAATTAAGGCCAATCCATTGCAGCGGGCGCAGTACGGGAGATTTTCTCCGAATGGCACTTACGGCCTGGGTGTGAAGGCCCGTCTATACGGTGGCATTGAGGGCGCCGTGAAAAATGTTTCAGAGGCATCGGAGGGCAAATTCACACGGTTATTGATGTACTCCAACGAGAGGTCTGCTGCAGGCTCAGTTCATAACGTCTCCTACCGGCCTTCCATCACCAGGGGAGTTGGCGGTCTGGATGAGTAAAGAGGAGAAGTGGGAATTGAGGTGGCATTGGGGAGATACCCGCCGCGACGTCGCAAATACTGTAAAATTGATAAAAAAGAACACAATATATTTGGCCGTGCTGCATTATCGTTAACGGTTTTTTTTTTTTTTTTTCTTTCCCTCTATTATTTTATAATGTATGTTTTTGTGTGTTTGTTTCTTTTTTCTTCTTGTTGTTGCCTTGGAATTACGGGGCAGCGGCTCGTTTCATAGACAACTGGCATTTTTTTATGCGTTTGGCGCCCTTTTATTATTATTATTATTTATTTATTTATTATTATTTTTTTTTGCAGGCTACATGTATATGTATATTCACCTGTATGCAGCCAAGATATCATACGCCCAGTTCTTTTTCCTCGAGGATTAGCGGCGAGAAGTCTGATGGCTCTGCCTCAGAACCACGCGACGCTGCGGACTCCCACTTGAGTTCCTTTGCGTCCCGTATGCTTTTGCATGTTCTTTCCGGTCGTGCTATGAAAACTCAGCTCGACGACGGCCTTGCGGAATGGATGGAAGGCGACAACTCGGTGGAGTTCGGTAGTTGTGACGATGACGATGATGACAAATACGACTTTGGCGATAACTCGAACGTCATTTCTTTGACGGCGGTTTCATTGACGCCGTCCATGTCTGTTTCTTCCATTGCCCGCGCCGAGCAAATACTTCAGAAGAGTGTGCCGCTTGTTAATGGCGGACGGCACATTGCACTCACAACAGAGGACGTGAGGCGCATTCGCGACAAGGAGTTGCTGCGTTTCTTGCAGGCAAACTCTTCCATGTTTGTAAAGTACCTCCAGCGTCAGAGGGAGCATGCACCCACGGCGACAGACGCAGCCGTACCACCGTCAACCGACGACGCAAAGAAGGAATCCACGGTCATTGAACAAGAGCTAAGCACACTCGCCAATAGGATTGAGACGTTCATCACGGCCTTTGACAGCGACGGGGAGGAATATCATATATGTGTTGACAGCGAGGGCAACGTTCTTGTGCCGGTGGCCGCGGAAGAAGAGGAAGATCGGCTCAGCACGGTTGCGGTGACGGATGCGGATGAGGGGGAGGACGAGGCTGATGTTGTCGATGATGGTCGTGACGGAGAGGAGGAGGAGAGGGAGAGGGAAAACACGGCGGAAGTTGAAGAGGCGTTTGTGCATCGCACCGAAATTGCAGAGAGCGAACTGGAGGGGGGCGCGGGCGAAGGGAATCGTGTGGCGCCAACTGCCTCCGCCGAGCAGACGGAGTCGCATGTGGAAAAGGCAGAGACAAGTGGCGCAGCGCCTCGTCGAGGACGCTTTGGTCGCCGCGTGCGTGTGTCCTTGCCGTCCCCTGCTGCTGCAAAGAAATTCTTGTCTTTACAATCATCATCATCATTGCAGCAGCAGCAGCCTGAGCATCCGGAGAAAAAAAAGAAGGGTCTGGCGGGGGCAAAGAAACGCCCTCTGCCGACAGGAAGGCAGCCATCGCTGCCGGTGCGAGGCATTGGTCTCAGCGGGGAGCAGAACCAGCGGATTAAAGAGATCATGTGCACAGATTTTACGGCAGAGCTGTCACCTTACCGCGCGGTGCCAACGGAGCGTCTTGCGGCGTTGGAAGAGCGACTTCGATGGTTTCAAGAGGTCCGCGGCCCAATTGGCGCTGAAAGTAACAACGCCAACAGCAGTGACAATGATGATGAGTATGAGGATGAAAGGTTAGCAGCGATGGCAGCGGAGGAAGTTTCCTTGTCCCCACGACCACCATCACCGCCACAACCACGACAGAGAACGGCTCGAGAGATTGGTGATGCTTATATGCGAGAGGCGCGTGAGCAACGGATATTTGAGTCTCGAATGCGTTCGATCAATGCACGGCTGTCGAAACTGCATGATTCGCTGCGTATGGAGGCGTTACTTCCTACAGCGGGGGTGGAACGGTTCGCTGGCGTGCCGCCTCCCGTTTGGTTGCGCGATGTGCCTCCTCCTTTGAGCGAAGATGACATTGCTTCCATGCTTGAGGTTGCACGCCGCGAGAATGCCGTGGCGGTGGAAAAGGGCGAAGCGGCGGCGTCACATGGCGGGGACAGGGATGTCGCCTATCTTCAGGAGAAGCTTCAACACGCACTCCGCCGGGCTGAGTCAATTGTGGCTTCTTTTCCCTCTTTGCCTTCTTCTCCGGATGTGTTGTGAGGGACAAGAGGGGATTTACCGTGGCGCTGTTTTTTTTTTTTTTTTTAATTAGTCGGATTTGTTCTGAAGCGATGTTCGTTACATCCTTTTCTTTTTGTTCTCTGTTGGGGTTGTACCTGAACGAAGTCACCGGGCGTTGCGTCATGTGCGGATGAACACTGAAGGGCCGTTTTTGAAATTTTTTTCTCTCTCTCTCTCTCTGTGTGTGTGTGTCTTCCACCCTCTTTGGTTCTCTACTTGCTCCATGCCGCAGCAGTCGTTGCCCAGCAACTTAAGGGTGCATCATAAAAAAGCAATTACCTGCGTCTCTGTACGGAAAAAAAAAAAAAAACAAAAAAAAAAAAACAAAGAAAAAGGAAAATAGGAAGAAAGCAACAACAAAAGGAGCAAATAAAATTGGCGGTAGAGATTCTATTATCACCAATAAAAAAAAAATAATAATAATTTTTATTGCCAGTTTTTATTATATTTCTACATATGTTCACCGTTACACCGGGTCCACTCAGTCTTGCGAGGAGCGAGACGTGGAAACCATCTGTTTTTCGGCCACCCACACGCATTTTGAAGGCTGCGCCACTGACCAACAGGGGGGTGACGCTTCTGCCACGGCCTTGTAACTCGGGAAGCAACGTGGCAGAGGAACAAACACCAAAGGAGCCCCGCTTGTTGCCACCGCCAGCACTTGGACAGTCGCCGTGTTTGAAACCCACACCCAGCTGTGCCAATTTGCCGCCGGTGGGCAGCAGCAGCAGCAGTTTTCTTTCTCTAAGTGCAGACGTTAACACATGCTCCCAGAAGTTTACAGAGGCCGCCACTGAGAAGAGGGTGTACCCACCGGAAATGTTCTTGTCGGCTCGACGAGATGCGGCACACACACCGTACGGCGTGCTTCGCTGGGTGGTGCGACATTATCTGCATATTCCATCCCTAAAAGTTCCAACGCACCTTCAGCTTTCTCTTAATGAGACGGATGAGGCCGATGACGGTCTTACACGTGGGGCGCTCGGCTGCAGTCTGCGGGGCGGTAGAACACGTGCAAAACCTGTTCGACTCACGCATCACAAAGTGATGTCGATTCTAAGTCGCATCACACCGGCCAAATACGATGTACTTTTGGATGAAATGATGTTGCTTCCGTTACGTCAGTTGGAAGACACGGAGTTGTTGGAGATTTGCAAGGTTGTCTTTGAAAAGGCAGTACAGGAGCCTGCGTACAGCGGCCTGTACGCACGTCTTGCACAAGATGTCTGCTCCATGAAGGATGGTGGGCGCGAGACGGAGCCGCGTGACCAAAGTTTTTCTCGACGTTTCCGTCGCATGTTAATTGCGTCATGCGAAGCGCAGTTTCAGCGTCCCTTGCAGCTTTCCGCGGATGAGTTGGTTGACCGCGTGACAGGGGTGCCGTTGGGCGAGGAAGAGGTGGAAGGAAGGCGCACTCGATTAAAGGATCGCCTTGTTGGAAACATTCGGTTTGTTGCGGAGCTCTTTAAAATTGGGTTTGTGACGGAGCGGGTGATTGAGGACGTGATCCGCATACTTGTGCGGGACTACAACCCGGACGAGCCCACCGCAAAGGAGGAGGCGATATTTGAGGTCTTTCAGACGCTCCTGCGCCACACGGGGGCGGTGCTTAAGGAGCACATGCCGCAACTCCTCGCCCAGTCGTTGGGCATAGCGAAGACGATTGAATTGTCGCACCCAAAACCGCGCGTGGTGTTTCTCATGATGGACTTGAGTGATTTAAATCGGGCGAACGGGTGGGTGTCGCCGGAGTTGGTAGAGCAGCATGTGCAGCGTCCAACAAAAACGGGCCGGGCCAAGAAAAATAACGTCACGGCAGGGGAGAAAAGCGCCACCATTGTCCCGCCAATGTCTCTAGCCTCTCTTGTGTCAACAGTGGAGAAGAAAACGGCGAGGAATTCTCTGGACGCTGGTAGGACGGCCGCGTCGACGCCTCCTCTCAATGGGGAACAAGAGGTCAATGGGGCCAACAATCCAGTGAGTGTGAATCACGTGAATGTTCATGGCAAGGAGATTGTCAAAGAGGATGGAAGTATCAACAACTCAATTATTATTACCTGCAATAATAATAATGGTAACACAAGTAATAATAAAAATACAAGTGGCAATTTGAAGTCTTCTCTTCGATCGACGGAACGGTGCTCTCGTGGGCAGCATCAACCTTACGGCCAGCTTGTCCTCACGCATGTTGTCAGTGGCAGCACGGAAAATTATTTCAACAGCAGTATGGATTCCTTGCAGCTCAACAGTCCCTTAACTCCTTTTGGTACAGGCTCGGAAAAAATGGCTTCGTGCCAGCCGGATGTGCGGCCACATCAAATCAACATGAGTCAACCACAAACTACGAGTGAGGGAATAAGATCTCCACATACATTTGTCGGCAGCACACCCCTTACGGACACGACGGTCAACATGAAGGATGTCACTGAACAATTGATGAGCCTTTTTCGTAACGGTGAAGAAGCGACAGCCGTCTCCATGTTGCGGGGCATGGAACTGAAAAACATGGTGGTATGCCTTACATGGTGGTTGCGTCTTGCAACCACAAAAACGTCTTCATTTGACGATCGAAACAAAGTGGCATCTCTTCTTTCTTCGTTATTGAGTAATTGCGGCGGTACTTATGATGCCAAAACTTTATTTTTAACCATATTGGAGTGGATTCGCTTTGATGTGGAAAAGGGTGAATACGACAATTGTCCACGCATGTTTGACAACATGGCTCAAATGATTCTTCAGTGCCACCTCCCTTGCAATGATGCTTTACCGCATGTGGATAAGGTGCGTAACATGGTGCAATGTGGCCTTTTTAATGTACTTTTGCGGGAGCTAACAATCAGCGGAGGGACAGACCAGATGGTGACAGTGGTAAAGAGCTGTTACCTCGTTAGCCTGCAGGTGCTAAAGAACCTGCACGATCCCGATGATGAACGACAGATTTTACGAATTGCGGCGCAGAATCGCTTTCGGCTCCTTCCGTACTTGTTGAGCGTGAGCTCTGTAACGAGCAATGCCATGCCCGGGACGCCGTCCATGCGTCCACGTGTGCCTTCTTCGCCTTCCTTATCGCTGCGCAGCAGCCCGCTCGGGGAATCCTTCACAAACACCGGACACTACGACCCACTGGCGCAATGTCTTGTTTTTCCACGTGTCACAGAAGACCCTGAATTTGTGCTTTTCCGCAAGATGCGTGACGCGGCAGCGGAGGTTGGTGTCTTCCCACCAACAACAGCCCCGCGATGGCGGGACGAGGCGGTTCAGCTGGCATTGAGTCCTTTGGGGAACAACTCCACTGTGTGTGAGTTAATTGCGGTGATGCGTGTGGTTGGCGCCCTGCTGGCATGTTCCTGCGTCACCGAGAACAATGGCCGCATGTTGGCGTCAAGCGCCGACGTGGATTATGTTGTGAGTGAGATACTCAGCAAGCGACCCGGTATTCTTTACCAGGGGGCCGTGGCTATGGAGCTTATCATGTACCATACACAGACACTTAACGACACGGCAGAGTCATCCAAGACGGATTCAATGCGGCTACGCCCACTCAAGCGTATATTTGACCAATGGTGCGCACAAGACATAATGCGTCGTGCCGCCGTGCTTGAACTGCTTGACGCCTTTGAGTGTGCGGGTGATCCTTTCAGTGTGTACACGGCATATCACGATAATATAGCGGATGTGCCATGGCATCTCATGCTGCGTGAACTACGCGGGTATTGATTGTTTCTACTTCTATTCCGACACAGTCGGAGGGTGACTGGAGGCTCACGGAGAAACCGTTCAGTATTTTTTTATTTTTTTTTTGAAATATGGGTTTATTTCATGTACATGTATACATCTAAATCTGATGCCACTTGCCTGTGATGTGTGTGCGGGATTTTATGTGTGTCCCTGTGTTTCTTAAAAAAAAAAAAAAAAAAAAAACCACAAACAAACCACAAACACACACACACACACACACACGTATGTACGCATTAAAAACAAAAAGAAACAAAAAAAAAAAAAGCAAAAAAAAAAAAAAAACAGCAAAGAAATAACAACAACCAAGCAAGCAGGCCATAAAACAAACAAACGAAGCAAGCAATAAAACAAACGGAGAGATGGAAGACGTGCAAGAAGGAAGGGGTGTGTGGGGAAGTTGATCAACAGAAATAAAGTACACGTGAAATAAAAAAAAGAATTTTTTTTTTTTTTATTTTTTGCGAAATTTCAGATTTACATGGATGCAGGGGGGGGGGGGGGGGCATACCCTTTGCACCCCCACCCCCTGGGGAACGGGG
>NW_001849315.1:0-15689 GCF_000209065.1 Trypanosoma cruzi | reverse complement strand
TTTCTGTGCGTCATGCTCGAGCTTTTTCGTTAAATTACAAAAGCTTCATGTAAATAAACGACGACGGGTGTGCCGCAAATGTTTTGAATTTCTTTCAAAGACACCGCAAGCTACAAATCCGTCCTGTGCTAGTGCTCAGAGCCACCATAAAGAGTTGAACAGTGTGAATGCTTGTAATTGCGAGTCCGATCGTTTGACTACTGAATCCGCCCAGGCAACAACTGTTGTCTCTTGGACGCCACGAAGAGGAGAAGATCGAAATACCGCAGGTACATTTCCCGACGAGGAGAATGCTGACGATACTGATTTGGATGATGACGACGACGATGTTTCTGCTGCTGTTGCAGGTGTATATACTCCTCTATGGATGATGGCCAACACACCGGTAGCCTCCCCTTTCTTGCTGCACCACAAGACAACCTTCGGTATTCAGAGGGCTCTGACGTAATTCATGTTCTTATTTATGTATCAGCCACGAGGTGTCAGGTGATTTTAGTTACGGTGAGTGATGGGGAAACCGTGTTGATGCTCGCTAAGCGTTTGGTGGATGTGCACCTCAGGTTGGACAGTGGATCTCTCAGGTCGATTAGAACGGCTGAGAGAGAGATTTTGCTGCAAAAACTGAGGTTCTCAAGTGAATCCATTGTTATAGAGAATGAGGCTAATGCGAGTGATGTGGCATCTCATTGTAAACACTTGGTTCTTTCGACTCTGTCTGTTTCCGGGCTGCAACATGCGCACGATGATGACCCTATTGAGGGTTTTTTTTTTTTTTCCGTAGCGAACTCTGCAGTGAAAATAAGGACGATATGATATGTTATTTGTTGCCTTTTTATTTTTACTTTCACGTGTTTTTGTGTTTTTGTAATTTCCGCGTGTGTTATTTGTTGGTGTTTTTTTTTCTTTTGTCTCCGGCACAATTTGCAGAAAAAAAAATATAAATAAACGCTCACGAAATCGACAAGAAAAAAATGACCCTCATTTGGCTGCCGTCTTTTTTTCTTTTTTTTGGTTTTAAAAGAATTTTTTTCGTTAAAAAACTGTGGGTTTTCCCTCGTCTGCGTTCCCGCACTCACGGAGAAACAAAAGGAGGGGAAAAACTTATGAATTCCTGTCCTTCTAATTGAAATGCCAGTCCGCCCTCCTGTGGAATACGTGAGTGCTCGGCCTTGCAATCCGCAGCGTTCAAAACATCTCATATTTATTGATTTGCAGCGTTTTTAGTTGTTTTTTTTTAGAAACTTTTTGGAACGAATGTGCGAGTTGTGGGGGCGAATTTTGATGGTGCTGCGCGGGAAGGTGGCGGCTGCAGTTTCTTTCTGTCGTCCCACCCGCCTCCTTCATTGCGCTTCACGCGGTGCAGGGGAGTCCGGCGGCTAAAAGGGGCACTAAATTAAGGCAGCAGCTTTGCTACTTTACGACGAGTTTGGCTATTCTCGATTTATTTGTCTGATGGCTTTTGTTGCGTGTGCATGAGTGCTGGATAATTTTTCTTTGGAGCGCGTTGATGCAGAGCGATGTGTGATTAAATTGTCTTCTCCCATTTTGTTGTGTTTCCCTCCTCTCACATTTCTGAGGAAAGGACGTCAACGACCTCATCTAAGCAGATGTTCATTTCTTGTTTCTTTTTTTCTTTTTCTTCCTTTTACGTTTGAAGAAAATGGACGCTTCCGCTTTTCTGAAGGAGTTTAAGAGGGCGAGGAAGGAATCTGGCGGCAGCGTTCCTTTTGGTGGCGAGGAGAGCGCGGGTGCCGCAGGTGTAACAAACGCATTTTCACAAAACGCAACAACAAGTGGACGGATTTTATCTCCGGATGACTCGGGGGAAAGTGAGCAGAGCATCAGCGATCGTGAAGGCGAAGATGCGCCGCCTTCATATCTCTGAGAAGCAAGAGGCAACGGTGTGATGCATTTTGGCGGCGCACGCAAGAGGGAGGTTTGGGCCGTACACGCGAGTCTTTTACGGAGATAAAAACGTACCGGACGAATCAGTGTCTAAAGACGGACAGCAGCATCCCCAATGCGACAGTTCGGAGGGCAACTCACTCCATTCCTTTACGAGTAGCAGCCAAGAGGGGTGGCGCGTCAACCGTTAATAAAATACGTGATGAGCTCTTGCGGAAAAAGAACTCTCTCAATCAATCATTGGTGGTGAGGGAGCATACAGGCGGTTGTTGTGCGGATGATTCTCGGGAGTGTGCATTGAGCACAGGCGCTGAGGACTTTCTTGTCTGTGTAGATGATCTTATTGCCCCTGAAAACACGACTATGGATCAGTCTCCTTTTTTTTGGTTGGGGATCGTGCGGCACAACTGCAAGCCAAAAATGAGGGTGATGTGGCCACAGCCACACCGAAATATTCCACGGAAGAGCAGCAGTCTTCTTCACTTCCTCCTCTTCCTCCTGTTGAGGTGGAATTGTGCCGTGAGAAACCCAGGACTGAAAGAGTGAGTTTGTTCGCTCGAGCAAAGATGTACTCTAGTGCGACTGCCCCTGTTGTGAATAGGGAGTCAGAAGTCTTAAATACGAGAAAGTTTTTGAAATAATTAGATTCTGACGAGGAGAAACCAATAACTACCACCACAACAAAAAATGGATTCTTTTGAGATAAATTGGAGTTCTTTCAGTTTCTATTCATGTGCTCATTAGGGAGGGGCATTGAGCATGATCTTTGGGTGCGGTGGGATTTTGGCATCACCGGAGTCAATTTTTTGTGTTCCATTTATATTTTCACGATGTTGTAGAATGGAGGAGAGGGGTGAAGAAAAGGAAAAAGGAAGAGAGAGGTGGTCGCTTGACATGGATCGTTTTATTATTGGATCCCCAATTGGTGAGGGCCGCTTTGGCGTCGTTCGTGCTGCAGTTGTTAAGGAATCTGGAATGCCAGCCGCAATCAAATTCGTCACAACTCCACGTCTCGATGAGGGTATTCCGCATCCCACAGCGAGGGAACTACTTGTTGCAATGCGATTGGTGCATCCTTTTGTTATTCGGACATATGAGGTAGTTCCGTGTGGCTGCTCCTTGGCGTTAGTGATGGAGCGTTGCAAGACTGACTTGGCAACAGTCCTCTCAGGGAGAACTGCCAGCAATCCTCTGCCCGCGTTAGAGGCAAAGTCTTTGTTTAAAATGCTTCTTTTGGCGTTAGCGTACATACACAGCGAAGGTGTTCTTCATCGAGATGTGAAACCTTCAAATTGTTTTTTGACTGCGGAGGGGGAACTACGCCTCGGCGACTTTGGACTCAGTCGTGTATGGGATACGGAAGCATCCATGACTCACGAAGTCGTTTCGAGGTGGTACCGAGCTCCCGAGTTACTTCTGGGCCAGCGACACTACGGACCCGAAATTGATGTGTGGTCATCAGGGTGCGTATTTGCGGAACTTCTACGAGGGTACAGTGGTGCTCTTTTTGCGGGCGATGGAGATATTTGGCAGTTGTCACGAATATTTGATGTATTAGGGACACCGACGCCCACATCGTGGCCATCGGCGGTGCTGCTTCCCGATTGGGGAAAGGTGCACTTTGAGCCGAAGCGTCCTCTTCCTCTCCGTGAATTTTTCCCGGATGCCTCTGAATGTGCATTGGATTTGTTGCGAAGGTTACTTTGCCTGGATCCCCAAAAGCGTTTGACTGCGGCTGGCGCCCTTCGTCACGCCTACTTTAGTGAATACCCGACGTGAAGGTCCATGGATAAAGGGACGCGGGGGCTATATGTGGTGTGCGGGGGTGAAAATTGGAATTGCTCATATAAATGCGTGCTTATTTTCCTTGACAATCCTTTTTGGTTGTTGTTGTTGTTATTTTAATGGGTTATTATTATTATTTTGATTATTGTTTAAATTTATTTTTATTTTTTAATTATATTTTTTATTTGTTCTTGTGGATTTTTAACTGTGAAGCCCAATTTTTTGTCCAAAGTAAAAGAAAACTAACGCGTGTGCGAGAGAGAGAGAAAGAGGGTGACGAGCACATATCTAACATAATAATGTATCGTTGCTTCCATCATTTCTCCACGTTGCCACTGGCGTTTGTACGACGGACTGCTGCAAACATTTACGTCAATCGCCATATTGGACCATCAGCGGCAGAATCAATTTCTATGCTTCGAATAATTGGCAAAGAAAGTCTGTCGGACCTCATGACTGCTGTGATCCCGGAGAATATTTTGCGAAGCCCTTTAAAAGAGGCTCCGGCGATGAGCGAGCAGGATGCCCTTTCGCTTCTCCATTCACTGGGTTCACGGAATAAGGTATTAAAGAGCATGATTGGGCAAGGATACGATGAGCCAGGGCACACCACCTGTAATGCTTCGTAACGTTATCGAGAATCCTGCATGGTACACCCCATACACTCCTTTCCAGGCTGAAATATCTCAAGGCCGTCTAGAGTCCCTGTTGAATTTCAGTCCATGATTATAGAATTGACAGCTATGGATTTGGCAAATACATCTCTTCTTGATCAAGCTACTGCATGTGCTGGGGCAATGTGCCTTGCCTTTCATCATGGTCGAAAGGAGCGCATGACCTTTTTTTTATTATCGAGGGATGTCTTCCCATCTTGCGTAGAGATGGTGAAAACAAGAGCTGAGCCCCTTAAAATAAAGGCCGTTGTTGGTGATCCAAATTTTATTGATTGGAGCGATTCCTCACCTTGTGGAATTTTGGTACAAACTCCAGATGCCGTGGGGATGCTTCATGATTTTACGACACTGTTTGAGAAGGCAAAGCAACACGGTGTCGTCAGTTGTTGTGGGACGGATTTGATGGCTTCTGTTCTTCTCAAACCTCCGGGAGAAATGGGAGCCGATGTTGTTTTGGGATCTGCCCAACGTTTTGGTGCCCCACTAGGGTTTGGGGGCCTCACGCCGCATTTTTTGCTGTCAAGGAGGAATTTAAGCGATTGATTCCGGGTTGCGTCATTGGTATAAAAGTAAAGACTCGACGGGCTGTCCGGCCACACGCATGGCGCTTCAGACGCGGGAGCAACGTATTAAGAGGGAACGCGCCACATCCAATATTTGTACTTCGCAAGCTCTCCTAGCAAATGGTGCGGCATTTTATGCCATTTATCACGGCTCCGAGGGCTTGAAGGAAATTGCGAGCGAAATGCACAGTAAAGCCAAAATACTTTCTGTTGGTTTAGAGTCTGTAGGGCATACAGTGGTCAATGGTACATTTTTTGATACCATCACCGTAAATTTAAAAGGTATAACGCCTGAAGACTACGTGACATGCTGCGTGGAAAAAGGCATTAATATTTTGGTTGATTATAGTCATGGCACCGTCTCTATATCGGTGGATGAGGCCACTACCGAGGGCCATGTAGTGTCTCTCTTGGAGGCAGCAGGGCTAAAACTTCCTGTGATAGGTGTCCTTTCAAAACTCGCGGAACAAAAGAGAGCAATGCCTTTGCAAATGTTACGAAAACATGTCTTTCTTGGGCATTCAATCTTTCAAAAGTACAAAAGTGAGAGTGAGCTTATGCGGTACATTCACCGTCTTCATGGAAAAGATTATGGTCTCATGCATGGTTGTGTGCCCTTGGGTTCTTGTATCGTGAAACTTAATCCAGCTGCCGCCATGTTTTCCTTGTCGTGGTCAGAATTTACCAACCTTCACCCTCTTGCACCGACGGAGCAAACGCGAGGATATAGTGCGTTGTGTTTGGATCTGGAGCAGAAAATAAGGGATATTACCGCTTTAGATGCCGTGTCGCTTCAGCCAAATAGTGGTGCTCAGGGTGAATATGCTGCTCTTCGTGTGATCCGCTCGTATCATAATTCAAAAAAGGAGAGCCATCGCAATGTTTGCTTGATTCCAGAAAGTGCTCATGGCACAAATTTTGCTTTGGCTCTCTTGGCAGGGACGGTGATTGTAAAGATAAAGTGTTTGGCGGATGGAAGGATTGACATGAAGGATTTAGAAAATTCTTGCCAAAAGCATACAAAAGAATCTCTCGTGCATTATGAAAACGTATCCGAGTACGTATGGTTTGTTTGACAAGTAAATCTTGGCCATTACTTCGATGGTGCACTACGATGGAGGGCAACGTTATATTGATGGTGCAAACATGAATGCCATGGTGGGTTACACAGCACCTGGATGTATTGGGGGCGATGTGTGCCAGTTTAATCTTCACAAAACGTTTTCAATTCCTCATGGTGGTGGTGGGCCAGGCATGGGTCCCATTGCTGTTCGTCAGCACCTGGCTTCATTCTTGTCAGATTCTGTTTTTATTCAAAATGTTGGTGGTTCCCAGCCTTTTGGTCAAGTCTCTCAAGCAGCATACGGATCGGCGTCTATTCTTCCAGTTTCTTATTTATTAATGTGGATGCTTCGTTCACGGGGTCTCAAGACATGCACGGAGTATGCGATTTTAAATGCCAACTATTTAAAGAAGCGTCTTGACGGCCACTGCCCAGTTCTCTTTCCAGGGGAAAACGATTTCTGCGCTCACGAGTTTATCATAGATTTAAGACCATTTAAAAAAACAGCACAAATTGAAGCAGAAGATGTGGCGAAACGACTTATGGATTATGGCCTTCACTCACCTACCCTGGCATTTCCTGTTGCGGGAGCACTCATGATTGAACCCACAGAGTCAGAGTCAAAGCGGGAGTTGGATCGTTTGGCCGATGCAATTATTTCCATTCGTACCGAAATTGCATCCATAGAGGAGGGTGAAGAGAGCACAACGAACAACGTTCTCAAGAATGCCCCGCACACGGCAAAGTGTGTCACATCAGATGATTGGGACAGACCATTACACCCGGAAAACTGCTGCATTCCCTTCGAGCCATTCACACACCGAAAAGTTTTGGCCTTCAGTTGGCCGCATCGATGGAAGCTATGGGGACAGAAACTTGATGTGCAGTTGTGCATCGAATAATTTTTGTGAGTAAAACTGTTGCAATGGGAGGCAGTATTTTTTATTTATTACCAATTTTATATTTTTATTTGTTTCTGCATCCATTTCTTGGGTGATGGAGTGTTTTGGGCCTATTTGTGTCTGGTGTGATAAAACTGAACAGGGGGAGAGGGATATGATTGTGTGTGAGTGTGTGTTTGTCTGTGTGGTCGCAGAATGATTTTATGGTCTTATTCTTTATCCTGTCAAGTGCTCTTCTTTAGGATGTACAATAATTCCAATGCGAAGATGCTTTGCCCTTGCAATCGTCTGGATTTTTCCTGCTTGTTATTCCGTTTGTTAATACTGTTGTTGATTTGTGAAGGTAAAGCTTTACTGCAACCATACAAATGCATGTTTGTGGGATTTTTTTTTTGTCGGGCCAAAGGTGAGGGGAACTCAGGCGTCTGCCTTTCCCTCACTGTCGTCAAGAATATTTCCGGATACTCATCACGCAAACGTCTCAGATGTAATTTTTTCCTCAGTTTTGAATAATGTCTCGCACTTCAACAACCTCCAGCTTTGAGATAAATGGGGGTTACGATGAGAAGGAAATTGTCTACACACTTTTTTTTTTTCTGTCTTTTAGTTTTTGTTTTCTCTTTTTGCTGTTAGAAAACATTGAACGAGAGGGTTTGCTGCCCTTTTGTTTTATTTGTCCTCTCTGCCGGACGACCAGTTGTACACCGAAGTGCTCCCCGGCACCTCAGTTGTCACTGCCAATCGCATGCGCCAACTTTCCGTTGCTTTTTTGCATTGACGCAATTATTTTTATTTATTTATTAACTGAAGCCATTCTGTCCGGCGTGTCACTTTGGTTGGATTGTGTGTGATTGCCCGCCAACACCATCAAACAAAACAGGCTGAAGAGTTTACTTATTTAAACGCCATCCTGCGCGGACGTATTTTTCTTACGTTCTGTTGGGCACTCAAACAGCGAGGTGTCCGGAACTATGCGTGCGTGGAATTCTTCCCGCCATGTGAACTGCGGGCAACACCGAGGGGCTGCCACTTTGACTCCACAGGGTTGTTGCGTCTCTTCGCAGGGTTGGCAGGGAAATTCCATGCAGCCAGCTACTGCTGGTGTGTCCCCAAATGTTGTCACTCCATGTGAAGAATGTGCTTCAGCGAGTGAGGGTGTTGATTGGGTTTGTGTGCACTCTGATTCTGTTTGCTACTTTGTGTGGGCACGCAATACTTGAGTGGTGGTAAAATGGAGCGGTGCGATGCACTGCTGCGTCTCGCCCATCGTTGAGAGCACGATGGTGTGGTGCACATTGTGGTGCTGACTCTGCGATGTAACTGCGGCCTCCTATGCTGCAATGGTGGTGGGTGAAGGAGAGTGTTGACCCGCGGCGGGACGGTGGCATCGTGCCTCCTTTATTTTTATTTGTGAAGGTGCACATTTATTACTAGTGTTAGTGATAGGGAAAACAAACAGACAACGTGAATTAGACAAAATAAAATAGAAAAGGACGATAATGTGGCGGTGTTGTGGTTGGTTGCACGTTGCTTTGCTGCGGAGGCGGTGGGCCTTGATTGTTTCACCGACAGGCGTTGCAGTGCGGCTGCATGGCGCACCGACAGCCCCGCCGTGCGAGTGCCACGCCCAACGCCACTGGGACAGCGGGACGAAACAGCCGCGAGTGTACTTTGGAGCCAGCGGCACCTGCTGGCCGCAGTTGGGCGGTGCGAGTGGAATGCTTCACCACACGGGTGTTGTGATGGCACCTCGAAGCGGCATCCCCGGCGATGGTTCCGACGCTGCAACTCGCAGAGGAGTGGAGGCGCAGCAACCGAAGTGGACCATGAGCAGCAGCGTAGAGGACATTCTGCTGGGTGGAGACACTCTCAGCACCGACATGAAGCTGAACGATTTTCTTCGGAATTATGTTGGCGGCAGGGCGGCCGTTGGTGAAGACCACAACGTGACGATGCAGGTGTTTCTTCAGGAGCCGGATGCTTACGTACAAAACCAGCGGCTTCTTAGAATTATTTTTAATTTAACAGAGTACCAAGAGCTGAAAATACTATTGGAGGCTATCAATAAACTTCATCACGAGGGTGTTGTCTCGCTTGAAGAATGGAGGGACTATGAAGGAAAGGATACAATCACTCCTTTTCCAAAGGCAAAACTAAACAGAGTTCTCACTAAGGTACAGACAGAAGAAAGGCTAATAAGAGCACAAGAAATGAAATTTACCATTTCCACTACGATCGAAGAAGTACTGTTTAAAGGAGGAGTCCGCGTCAATGAAAAAAAGCTGAACGACTTTCTTACGAGGGAATTGGATGGCAGGGGCGTTGTGGCCACCAATCGGAGTGTTTTGCTTAAGGAGTTTTTCAAGGATCCCAAGAAGTATATCCGTGTTAAAGGAGTATTGAGCGAAATACAGGCAACAGATGCTTATGCGAGGATGGAGAGGGCTGTAAGGGGCGAAATAATCTTCGAAGAAGATTTAAGCAAGCTTTACAAAAATGGTGTCAGCAATCTACTTGGGTGGTCAGAAGCTGCTGCAAACGTAAAAACAACTGTTCATAAATTCACTAAACAATCCTTGGATGCAGCCCTTGAGGAGGTGAGGAAACCAACGACGACGATTGCAGCGGAGAAAATGGAGGGATTGTACGAGTCTGTGTACAATGCGAGGTGGAGCCATGTGGTGGAACTTCCCGACGGCGAAGAGCAAAAGAAAACAGGAATGGAGGTGAAGAAGGGGAAGCCGATACACTCATGGACGTACAAGGAAGTTGGCGAAAGCTTCGAAAAGGATGACGCTGTGCGAAAATCCGGTGAGGAAACTCCCGTGTTGATGGTGCTCACCTCGGACAAGGGATGGCCGTACACGCTGAATGTGCTACATGGGGCTGGTAATGACTTTTTTGTTAACTCTGAGGTGGAGCGAGTGTGGCAGATCGTCCTTGACGATCTAACCAAGTGGTTCAGCAACTTTGATTTGACTCTCAATCCTTCGCCTATGCCGCGTGTGTTGATTGGGACGCCCGGGATCGGGAAGTCGATGGCTGCCGGTTCGTACCTTCTCTACCAGCTGCTGCACTTTGATGTCGAGAAACTCCAAGTGGTTGCCCACTGTTTTGGAAGCAAGATGTACGTGTTTGACAAAACCACCAAAACCGTGACAAAATACAAGGGTAATGCAATATCCGAGAGTGTTTTGTATGATTTGTGGAAGAGTGGGATGAAAGGGTATATTATTTACGATGTGGCAAAGAAAGGAACACCGCCCGAAACAGGTTTTGCACCCTCTACTGGATGGGGCATGATTGTGGTGTCATCGCCAGAGGTAAGCAACTATGATGAGTGGGAGAAGCAAACAAAAGCCAGTCGAATCATAATGAATTGCCCTGACGAGATGGATGTGGAGGCGATGTGTGCATGGATGAAGCGTGATGAGACTAAAGAGAAAAAAGCGGGATACTGGAAGAAGGTCAAAGAACGCATGGTTATAGTGGGGCCGATTCCACGTCACATCTTTGATGAGAAAATTTATATTAATCGCTTGGGTGCCGTTGATGGTGCTTTGTTAGGGATCAAACCTAATGATGTTGAAGAGTACTTTTCCCTGGGAGGAGAGAAAAAATGGTATTCCGAGGATCCGTCTCACAAACTTGTGAAGATCGTCCGGGCAAGAACAGTTGAAGGTGCTGAGGTATTTCTCAATGCATCAATAAGTGCTGATATCGGGTTTCGAACTGCGGACTGTTTGGCAAAGAAAATGGCTACGAAGGATATTTTGTTGCTAATATTGGGGTCGCGTGGTGCTCTTGCTTCCCAAGCTCTGGAACAATTGGGTTTGCGCGTATTCATGCATGGGGAGTTTGTCAGTGCACTAGTAAAGGAACTAAATGAGCTGAGGCCATCAGAACGTGAAGCACAGGATTCGGTGCTGAAAATAAACCGTCAAGGATACCCCACTCGCACCGTTGGATTACCGTCGATGGAGGGCGGTGTCACGAGGATTTCGATGGAGTACGGGGTGCTGTACATACCGGCGGTCCAAAACTTTCCGCTGGTGGACGGCTTTTTCTTTGTTGATTCGCCGCGGAAGACGCTGGTTGGGCTGCAGATGACGACGGCGGGTGCGCATCACACCACCGCCAGCACTGTGAAGCAGTTCACTGAGTGCCTGGCGGAATATTTTGAAGGATGGGACGAATTATCCCAAGACATGTCGTGGGAGATGATTTACGTGCAGCACGAAAACAGCACAATGATAACGAAATGGCAGAGATGTGGTCCCGTCAATCCCAAAAATTTGAGCGACGCGGAAAAAGAAATTGTGGCGTTCTGGGACGGAAAGGTACACCAATACCAGTTTGTGTTGACAACTGATTTTGTAAATAAAATCCGAGAAAAGTGAATACAGAAATCTTCTAGAAATGGGATAGGCAAGAAAATTGAAAAAAAAAAAAAAAATAGTAACAAAGTGCATTTCTTTCTGGTGAAATATATTAGGAAGTATTTTAGCGATTTTTATATGTGTGTGCCTACGAGGTCTAGACAGTGAATGCCTTTCTTTTCAGAGAACCGTTGTGATCAGCAGTGCCACACTCACCACACCCTCTTTTCATTTTATTTTATTTTATCCACCAGAGGCGCATCGTCACTAGAGGCTGTTGCGCACTACAGAGGCCGCATAATTTTTCTTTATTTTCATGGGATTTTGTGAAAAGAATGCCTGTGAGGATGGCTGGCTGCCCAAATAAATTCATATCTCGCACAAACGAGGATATCTCTTCACAGCTTTTTTCTCTTCTATCGCACGGTCTTTTGGGAGACCGCGATTGAGGGAGTCAGGGAGCCGGCAGCTGCCAGACGAAATTATTATTTTTTTTATTTTTTATTTTTTATCTTCACAACCACCCACTTTGTGATCCCCAACTTGCGGCGTTTTTTTCTTGTGGCTGGAGGAGCCCCAAAGGCCTGCCACTTCGCAGGGGATAAGTGTTTCTAATTCTAACTATGTGCAGAATTCCACGCCAGTGAGTAGCAGAATGTATATACATAGACACATTGGGGCAAACATTACGGAGAACTCACTACCTCTCCATTAACCGCTTTTTTTCCTTTTTTCTTTTTGGGTAATTACAGGATCCGGCCAGCGGCCCAGAAGATTCTTTCCTCTGTGAAGGTGTGCACTTATTTTTGGTGTCAGCGATAGGGCAAACACACAGACAACGTGAATAAAATATAAAAGGACGATAATGTGGCGGTGTTGGGGTTGGTTGCACGTTGCGTTGCTGCGGAGGCGGTGGGCCTCGGCTGCTTCACCGACAGGCGTTGCAGTGCGGCTGCATGGCGCACCGACAGCCCCGCCGTGCGAGTGCCACGCCCAACGCCATTGGGACTGCGGGACGAAACAGGCGCGACTGTCCTTTGGAGCCAGCGGCACCTGCTGGCTGCAGTTGGGCGGTGCGAGTGGGATGCCTCACCGCACGGGTGTTGTGATGGCACCTCGCCGTGGCTCCAGTGTTGTTTCCGACGCTGCAGCTCGACATGTGGTGGGGAGTGAAGTGTGGCCGCAGTCGACTCTTGAAAGTCGGCTGGATAAAGTGCTGCTAGACGGATACAATCGCAGCACCAAAATGAAGCTCAATGACTTGCTTTGGAGTTATTTTGGCGGCAGGACGGCCGTTGATGAAAGACTACAATGTGACGATGGAGGTGTTTGTTCAGGAGCCGGATGATTACGTACAAGACCAGCAGCTTCTTGAAGAAATTCTTAACTGCGTACCAAGCGCTGGAGGTCGTTACTAAGCCTCTTCACGAGGGTGTGTTCTCTCTCGGGCAACGTAGGGACTATGAAGTAAAGGACACGATCACTCCTCTTGTAAAGGGAAAACTAAACGGAGTAATCACGTAGGTACTGAAAGTAGAACGGCGGGAGGCAGAGGAAAGAGTCAGACGTACGCAAGAAATGAAATTTATCATTTCCACTACGATCGAAGATGTACTGTTTAAAGGAAGAGTTCGCGTCAAGGAAAAGAAGCTGAATGATTTTCTTACGAGGGAATTGGATGGCAGGGGCGTTGTGGACAAAAATCGGAGTGTTTTGCTGAAGGAGTTTTTCAAGGATCCCAAGAAATATATCCGTGTTAAAGGAGTATTGAAAGAAATACAGGCATCCGATGCTTATTTGAGGATGGAGAGGGCTGTGAGGGAGGAAATAATCTTCGAAGAAGATCGAAGTAAGCTTCGCGATAAAGGTGTCAACAATCTACTTGGGTGGTCAGAAGCTACTGCAGAGATAAAAGCAAGTGTTCATGAAATCACTAGAAGTTTTTTGGATGCAGCCCTTGAGGAGGTGAGGAACCCAACGACGACGGGCGCATCGGAGAAAATGGAGGGGTACTACGAGTCTGTGTACAATGCGAGGTGGAGCCATGTTGTGGAACTTCCTGACAGCAAGAAAAAGGAGATGGGAATGGAGGTGCATGAGGGGAAACCGAAAAAGTCATGGACTTACAAGAAGGTTGGCGACACCCTCGAAAGGAATGACGGTGTGCAGAAATCCGGTGCAGCGCGTCCCAGACTGATGGTGCTCACCTCGGACAGGGGATGGCCGTACACGTGGAATACGATACAGGATCTTCCTATGGACGTTTTTGTAAACTGTGAGGTGGAGCGAGCGTGGCGGATCGTCAGGAATGATCTAACCGAGTGGTTCAGCCCTCACCCTGGGACCTACTTTACGCCCAAGCAGCGTCTGTTGATTGGGACGCCCGGGATCGGGAAGCCGATGGCTGCCGGCTCGTACCTCTACCAGCTGCTGCACTACGATGCGGAGCAGCTCCCAATGGTTGCGTACGTTATTGGGAGTCAATCATTCCTGTTTGACAAGACCACCAAAACGGTATCAACATACAGGGATAACCCCAGGATTGAGGATGTTGTAAACATTTTTTTTTTTCCGTGGGGTTAAAGGGTATTGTATCTACGATGCGACATTGGCATGTCGTCAACCGTCTGCTGGTTTGCCTTGCAAGGGATGGGGCATGATTGTGGTGACACCACCAGAAAAAAGCGAATATGAGCTGTGTACAAAAAAAAATGGACGCTAGTGCAATCGTAACGAATTGTCCCGAAGAAAACGATGTGAGGGCAATGTGCATTTGGATGAAGCGCAATCGACCCCTGCAGGAGCAAGCGGAATACTGGAAGGAGGTGAGGGGTCGCATGAATAACGTGGGACCAATTCTCCGCTCCATCTTTGATAAACAGGCATATGATGACCGCATTAAAGCGTGTCAGCAAGCCGTGGATGGGTCGACCGCTTCGGAATTAGAGCGTAATTTTGGTATTGGCTGCTGTTATTCGTGTAATGACAATGACTTGTCTCAAAAGCTTGTGAAGGTTGTCCGAGTACGACGAGGAAACAACATTGAATCGCCTCTGAATTTGCTGGTATCTCCCCACCTCGAACGTGAAACTTTGTCCAGGTTGGAGAATGAAATGAAGCAGTCCGATTTTATTTTTTTTGTTTTGAGGTTCTGGGATTATGTCCCACCATATATTATTGAAAAGTATGCCGTATCCGCATTTTTGAATGAGGAATTCCTGCGTGCGATAAGACTTAAAATCAAGGAACTGAGGCCACCAGGACGACGTGAGCCACACAGCTGTGCGCTGAAAGAGCACTCGGACACGAGCTTCACCAGAAAAGAGGTTCTACCGCCACCGGAACGTCTTTCCAATCCTGTTGCTATGGACCACTGGGTGCTGTAAATACCGGAGGTTGAGAAATTTCCATTGTTGGACGCCTTTTGTTTCTCGGTGTCAAATCCGAGGACGCTGGTTGGGCTGCGGATGTCTACGGTGGGTGGGCACCACACCACCGCCAGCACTGTGCGGCAGTTCATCGAGCGTATGGCGGCATATTTTAATGGCTGGGAGGAATTATCCCGAGACATGTCGTGGGATATTATTAATGTGCAGCACGCAGACAGCACACCGATGAACGAATGGCGGAGATGTGATGTCGTCAATTGCAATAATGCGAGCCGCGCGGACAACAATGAAATTGCGGCGTTCTGGAGGGAAGAGGTGCGCCAGTACATAGCAGCAATATAATCCGGAGAATTTATGATGGGCGAAGCTCTCTGAGGTGGGGAATAACCACCGAAATGGTAAAAATAAATTAGGGAATGAAAGGGGTAGTTTTGATTTTTGGTAAAGAAATATTGTGGGATTTATATATTTTTGGATACTTTTGTGTGCATACGGTGCGGGTGCACCAGCCCCAGACGGCAGTACTGCACACAAATGCCAAAATGACCAACGCTATCGAACATAACAGTGACAGAAAAAATTAGGGAGGGAAAGGGGTTGTTTGTTTTCTGGTGAAAAAACATTGGGTGATTTCTATATAGTATGTTGATTGTGTGTGCACGAGGCATAATTGGAGAATTGCCCCGGTATGAGGGAATCATTGTGTTTGGCGCTGTCGCAGTACTACTGCATTGCCCATTTTCTTCTATTGTGCTCTAAGGCTCATCATCAACAGAAGCATCTTAGCGGGATGGACGAAGGATAAGATCTATTGAGGAAATGATGTGCTCCGTGTGACCGCATGGAGTGAGGCGCCGTGTCATGGCTGGATGAGGAATCGCTTCTGCGTGTGGCTCTTTGGGTGATTGCTCGCTCCGTGTGCGTTGTGTGCCGGCAGCGGGCTGTGGCCGTATCTCGTTGCCGTGGGATTGAACCGGAAGCGGGTGGCGGTGTGTCTCTTCTCCTCGTCGTCATTTGGTGGGTGGTGGC
>NW_001849314.1:59124-65319 GCF_000209065.1 Trypanosoma cruzi | reverse complement strand
TGCTTGCCGCACACCGGGCAGTCTGCCGGCCGTCGGATCGTGGTGGGGTGGGTCCAGCGGGAGGAGGAGGCGTTTCCGTACTAAGTCCTTTGCGTGTCTGCTGTGCGGCATCCGCGCCGCACCAGCAGCATGTTCCTGGGATGGCGGGCTGCAGTGGTCGTAGCAGCCATCCGTATTGTGTGGGAAACTCCGCTGCGGAGGCGGTCCAGTGCGGCCTCTACCCCACGAGTGAGGGTGGCGTCCGTGCGCGTCAGTTCCCAGTCGCCTCTTACGGCGGAGCGGCGAGCCTCTGGCTTGAGCTGTCGGGCACGAATAATACGTTCGGCCAATGCGACGATGCCGGTGGTCCATGTGTCTGTGAGCTGCGAGAGATCAGACGCCTTCTCGGATTTCGTATCACAAGCTTCGCTCCGGGACACCTCGCAGTGGCCAAGGACAAGCTGCATCCGTGTGCGCGCTCCTCAGTGCTGCGGGCAAGAAAAAAGGGTACGTCCACGATGTGAGTCACCAGGTGATCCAGAACCGTCGACATGTGTTCGCGTGCCTCCACGGTTCGACGAGTAGGTACATGGGCGCACGCTGCCGTGGAAAAAGTCCCGGTAAATATCGTACTCCCCATGCTAACGCCACATCCCTCTGTATCTGCTGTGGTGCATGAATTACGCACGACCGGAAGAAATTGGGAAAAGAAGGAATTCCTCGTGGAGGCTTCCTCGTACCAGCGTGGCCAATCCACGACCATATCCCTTGCCTGTGGAATGCGGTGTGCCAAATAAATCAAATGCCGCGCCGTGAAGGGATGTACTAATAGCCGGAAGTGGCCGCCACACCTCCTGCACACACAAAACGTGCGGGCTGTAGCGGGCAACAAATCCCAATGCCGCGTCATCCAAGGCTCCCACGTTCCACGCGCACACCTGAGGGGTACAGACATGGCGGTGGTGCGCTCGAGGACAAGTGTGGAACGTGACTGGGAGGGCTTGGTCCGTCATTTCCGCCGCTAATAAGACATCGATCACCCCGTGCACTCGCCACACCAGGGCGGCCCGAAATCACGACAATGCTTCGCGCCTCAATACGCAACCCCACTCGAAGACGTTCCTGAAAACTTGGAGACCTGCTGCTACTCTGTCGCCGCTTTGCTCCTGCAAAAGTTTATGCCCCCTGCATGTAAACCCACGATAAGGCAGAGCTGCAATTCATTAATTCCGCTAGGCGGTTCACCGTATCCTTCCTCCATTGCACAAAATGAGCGTTGAGTTCCTCGCACGCAACTCCATGAAATTACAGTCCGGTACAACATGACATCAGGAGTAACAAGAGCGACAACTCAATCCCCTTCCACACAATCAGCGTGGAACGGGAAAAACTCCTGGAAGCACCCGCTCAAAAAAGAAACAAATCGATAGTAACAACAATCAACAACACTATCGGTGCTGTTAACGATGGCTGGCTGTGGGGCGCAGCACAGCCGTGGCCTCTCAGCCACCGCATAGTTACTAATTCCGCGTGTTACACGTCACATGGCAGCGTAATCGATCATACGGCTTGCACTGGATGCACGGTCCAGCGGGCTCAGCGCGTCTGAGCGGGTGTCACCAGCCATAGGCTGCAACGGCGGTGCGGGTGGTCGGTACGACGACGCAACGGTGGTGCCTGTGGCGTACGATGATGACGTCATTTCGTGGAGCTTCTGCGCGTCCTCGTCACTCTCCTCGTCATCGCGCAGCAGCGCCTCCAGCCCACCACGCCGCGGCTCGCGCAGCTCCTGCCAGTGGCGGTCCTCCGCGTACCACACAACGACGCTGTACACAGTGACCGCAAGCAGCACAGTCGTCAGCAGCAGCACCGTAGCCGCGTACGCCCTCGCTTTGCCGTTGCTCGGCGCAAGATGGTTGGCCGCGCTCACCACGCACTGCGCCGCAAGCAGCACAAAGCTCGCCGTGTGCATCATCGTCAGGAAGGCCGAGCGCATCATGTTCGTGAAGGCAACCACGCCCGCACCCGCAAGCAGCACAGCCGCCATGCAGAAGTACTGGACGTCGCAGCCTCCCACGGGCGGGTGCACAGCCGCAATCAGGCCCACCACACACAGCACCGACAGCTGGAACACGCACCAGTACACGTGGCTGCCCTTCATGTTCGTCAGCATGCCGCCGTACATCCGCTGCTGCGCCGTGGGGTGCCAATACCCGACGGGGTACAGCAGGCGCTCGTGCAGCGACTTCCTCGAAAACTGCCAGTACTTCGTGAAGCTCGCTCCCACGTGGCGGGCAATCAAGTAGCACACGCCAGCAGGAAACGCCACACCGTACAGCACGCCAACAACACCAATCACGCGGTACTGCACGCGGGCGTCGGGCATCGCCAGTGCGAGCACGGAGCCGAAGAATATGCCTAGGTGCATCGCGTGCGCCACAACGTACGTCAGGCTCGGGAAGCGCATCGCCGCCCACGCACTCGCCGCGTCCACGCCGCGCCACCGCTGGAAGGCCGCCGTCACACCGCAGTGCACGCACCCGAACACAGCGGCGAGCAGCGCGTTGCCCACCACCATCCACAGCGGGTCAGGAGCAGCAAACACCGACAGGAAGTACGGCAGCGCAACGGTGCTCGCACGCTCCTGCGCCGAGGCGCATGGCATCCTCGCAAACACGCCGAGCGCCTGCATCTCCAGGATGGAGCCCAGCCCGCCGGTCACCACCACGGCAACAGCCGCCGCACCCGCAACAACGCCGGTGATCGCCGAGAGGGCGCTGGCAGCGGCGGGCAGCGTGTTCGACCTGATCGTGAAGGACCCAAGCAGCAAACCCTTGCAGCCGCCGGACACTGCCGCAGCGTCGCAGCGAATGACTATCGTCTCGTCGGCACCAATGAAGTAACCGCGGTGCACGGGCACAGCCAGCTCCAGGACGGTGGACGGATTCGTCGCGTTGCGCACCCACGTCGCGTTGCGCAGCATCGCTCCCCACGAACCACAAAACCCGCGTGGCTGCGCCGTCGACACAGGCACGAAGCTCAGGTGCGTGCCGAGCTGCGGGTCGCTTGCCCACCGAAACGGCGGCGGCAGCGCCACCATCAGCCGAGTCGGGACGACGCTCCCACCGCCGCGAATGTCGTTCTGCGTCAGGCTCCCACCAGCCGCCGTCGTCGTCACGGCAAGCGTCGGGCACGCCACGTCGCTCCACCACAGCGTGCCGCTCACCGACGCTGTGGGGGTCCGCGTGGGCGGCAGCGCCATCGTCTCCGTCACCTGCAGCGCCTCCGTCGGCCCGTACGGCGTCGGACTGTAGTGCGTCGTGCTCAGGCCCAGCGTCCATGTCGGTGTCGGGCTGCGCGTCTCCGTCAGCGTCGCCGTGTGGCCCAGCGGCGGCATGCCAGGCGTGCGGTTGCACCCGTCCACGTGCGGCAGGTACACCGGCAGGCAGTCGCGCCCGTACCCGCCCTCAGCACAGCGGCAGCGGCACGACCCCGACATCGCCCTCGTCGCAGCTGCAAAGCAGCGCACGTCGGCATCGCACACGCCACACGCCACGGGGCGGAATTCCCCGATGATGCCGGCGGACCTGTAGTCCATCGGCTGCAGCGCCTGCCCGTTGAGCGTCAGGCACCCCACGACGAACCTTCGGCCGGCACCCCCGAGCGCAACGGTGCCGTCCATCACGACAGGCCCGCTGCCGGCGTTCCCGTGGAGCGTCAGCGTGCTCTGCACAAGATCCGCACGGCGCGGGTACGACGGCACAGACAGGAGCCTGCCGCTGATGCTGTTGCCGCGCACCGACAGCCACGACCCGGACGCAAACGACGCCAACCCCCGCAGCTCCAGCAGCGCGCCATCCGTCAGCACACCGGCGTTGTCGTTCACTACGACGGCAGACGCGTTGGCCTCCACACCGCCGTCGAACACCAACCCATGCGCGGCGTACACCTGGCTCCCCGACACGCGCAGCACAGCGCCCCCCGACGCAACCGCGCGCGCACCAGCGTACAACGCAAAGTCGCCACCGAGCACAGCCGCGTCCAGCGCAACACCTCCGCCGACAACCTCCAGCACCGCGCCGTCCACCACCACCGTCCGCCCACCAGTCATCACCGTCACGAGAGCAACGCCGGACACAACCAGCACGGACCGCACAAGCCGCAGGCCCGACAGCACAAGCACCGGTGCGTACGGCGAGGACTGCGAGCCGGGAAGATACACAAGCGACGTCGGCCTCGCAGCAACCAGCACGGAGTCCGTCACCGTCAGCACAGACCCCGCAGGGAACGTGCCGGTCAGCACAAGCGCACCGTTCAGCGCCTCCACATCGCACACGGACAGCTCCACCGGCCCGCCCTCGTCGCTCCCCGCCGCCACCGCACCGCGCAACGCTCCACCGCCCATCACGTACAGCACGGCGCCGTTCAGCAGAGACACGTTCTGCACAACGATCCGCACGCCGTCCCGCGCCATCCACGGCACGTAGAGCACCGGACTCACGCCTTCCAGCACAACGTGGCGCAGCGTCACCTCGCTCGCGCCGGCAGGCACAACGAACACCGACCGCACCGTCACGCCCTCGCGGACAAACACACTCGACGCGGTGCCCGCAGCGGGCGGCAGCGCGGGAGCTTCCACAGGCACGCACGCCTCGCCGTACCCGCCGCTGCCGCAATCGCACACGCAAACACCGTTCATCATGCTCGCAGACGCCGTCCCGGGCGCGTAGCAGTGCGTGTCCCTGTCGCAGGCGTCGCACCCAACAACGTCGATGCTCCCAGCGTCGCCAAAACCAGCCGCTGCGTACTCCTCCGCCGTCGACAGGACACGCCCACCAGCGTCGTTGCACGCCACTCTCAAATGCGCCCCAGCCGCAAGCGACAGGCTCAGCGACAGCATCCGTGGCAGCAGCGCTCGGTTGCACACAAAGCTCAGCGTGCTCCCAGCAGCGGTCACGGTGTCAGCCGCGTAGAGCATCTCCCTCGAGACGCCGTCGTGCACGTTGCCCTTCGCCAGCAGCATCGACCCACCATCCAGCCTCACCGTCGAATAAAACGTCACCGCGTGGTCCTCCGTCGACAAGAATTCGCCCCGCACAAGCGCCACTGCGGAGCCCGACACGCTCACAGCCCCGCGCACAGACACCGCGTGCTTGCACAGCAGGAAATCGCTGTCAACAAACGCCACCACGGAGCCACCGCTGGCCGCAACACCGCCCTCCACCGACACGCACAGCCCCAGCGCCGTCTGCACCGACAGCCCGTCCACGTACAGCGCACCGCGCGACGACAGCGCCACGCTGCCAACCACCAACACGCCAACAGCGTCGCGGAACACCGCCGCCACATGCGTGCGCGCAATGGTCAGCACGCTCCCAGTCAGATTCACGCTGTGCACCACGAGGCACGCGGAGGCGGCGCCAAGGCCGTAAGCGTCGCGATACGCAACACGCTCCTCCGCAATCAGCACCGAGTCCACCACAGTGACGCGCGAGCCCGGCGGAAATCGGTTCGCCACCACCACGCCGCCGCCGGAGCGCGACTCAAGCCCGCTGATCAACACATCGGCGCGCTGTCCAGCAGGCGGGTCGGACCGCCACCCGACAACGTACAGGCTCGCTCCGCCCAAAAACGTGCAGTTCGCCAGCGTCACGTTGTGCACGCTCCCTGACATCGACGCCACGTCCACCACGACATCCGCCGCAAAGGTCACACCGACGTAGCACGCTACCGACGTCCCGAGACCGGCGTTCACCTCCACATCCACACGCACGTCACGCACGCACAAGTCGGCGCCGTCAGTGCTCGGTGGCTCGGGGACAGCGACAGGCAGGCACGCATCGCCGTGACCGCCCTCAGCGCAATTGCAGGCGCAGCCATCACTCGAGGCCGTCGTCGTGTACGCGGGGAAGCACGACGCCGCAAGGATGCATGGGTCGCTGCAGCTCAGGATAGTGGCATTGTACACGGACGGGATGCTGTATTTCACTCTCTCCTCGCCGTTCACACTGTTGCACGCAGCCACAATCGCTCCGTTTGTGATATCGCGGGACCCTGTGGATATCCGCAGAACTGTCGGCGTGCCCGTGCTGGACATGAATCGGTTGCCGGAAACAGACACCGTGGAGTCGCGGAGATTCACTTTGGGATAAAGGGAAGCAAACGCTCCTTCGGATGGGGATTCACGGCAGAGGTTGCCGCTCAACTGCAGCCAGG